>NC_135431.1:6560000-6837500 GCF_051991245.1 Festucalex cinctus | reverse complement strand
ATCGCAACCAATACAGCATAGTGGAAAATAGACAATACTGGATTTTGAAAGTTCACACAAAAAGTGACATCTTTTAAATTATTGATCATGATCTAATATTATTTCAATTTGATTTATTTCTCTATTTATTTATTTATTAACATGTTGTCTGTTGGGTTCTTGCATTTGCTGGGTTATTCAATCGGTTTTTAACATAATAGATCACATGACAATTGGTTATGCATAGCTGTTTGAATATTATGGTGTGATGTTGCCTTTGTTTTGCTTTACATATATGATTCTCCGTTTTGTGAAATCATTTTGTAAACAACTTTTTGAATGTGTGACATGAAATTATTATTAGTATTAGTATTAGTAGTATTATTAGTATTAGTAGTATTAGTAGTATTATTAGTATTATTATTAGTATTAGTAGTAGTAGTAGTAGTAGTATTATTAGTATTATTAGTATTAGTAGTAGTATTATTAGTATTATTAGTATTATTAGTAGTAGTATTATTAGTATTAGTAGTAGTATTAGTAGTAGTATTATTAGTAGTAGTATTATTAGTATTATTAGTAGTATTAGTAGTAGTAGTAGTAGTAGTAGTAGTAGTATTAGTAGTAGTATTATTAGTATTATTAGTAGTATTAGTAGTATTAGTAGTATTAGTATTAGTATTAGTTTTATTATTAGTAGTAGTATTATTAGTATTAGTAGTATTATTAGTATTATTAGTATTAGTATTAGTATTAGTATTAGTATTAGTAGTAGTAGTATTAGTAGTATTATTACTAGTTTTAGTATTAGTATTAGTAGTATTACTAGTAGTACTAGTAGTAGTATTACTAGTAGTACTAGTAGTACTAGTACTACTAGTAGTAGTATTACTAGTAGTACTAGTAGTACTAGTACTAGTAGTACTAGTAGTACTAGTACTAGTAGTACTAGTAGTAGCACTAGTAGTAGTACTAGTAGTACTAGTAGTAGTACTAGTAGTAGTACTAGTAGTACTAGTAGTAGCACTAGTAGTACTAGTAGTAGTAGTAGTTAATTTTGTTAACGAAATGTATTTTTGAATTTTAGTTTTAGTTTTGTTTTTGTTAGTCTTAGTTCACAAAAATAACCTTGCCCTGAACAGGATAAGCAGTAAAGAAAATAAATGGAAGGATGATCTATTACCAGAATGAAGAGTATCGAGGAATTGGTACTGAACGCAATTCATGTGTCAATTGCTGATGAAAGTGAACTTCTAGCATGTAATATTCCCCCTCAAGTGTGTTTCGATGACAAAACGAGGGACTTGTTGGGCTCTCACCATCATCATGAGAGTCCAAAAAAAAAGGGGCGATAGCGCGCGTAAACGATAGAATGTTGCAAGCATGGCAATTGAGCGCTGCCTGCTTGTGAAAACAGCAATCAGCGTGTTAATGAATTTGCGCTACACTGGCTGCTTGTCTCGGCTCACTGACGGGGAGAGCAGTAATTATTGCCGACTTGGAATCTACTCGCCGTCATTTATCACGCTATGAAAGAACCGAAATGCAAGCGGAGCCGCGGGGGACGACAGGATGGATCGATAAAGTGTACTGCGTATGAACTCTGCATCGTCGACGTGCGCGATTGTATGTGGCGCTTACATACATGCGCCGTTTACATAATGAGCAATTTCTTTCAATTGCCCATACTTTTAATTGATCGCCGCTGATTGAATTGAATTGAATACAGTCCAGGTCTACTCAATTCAAAGGACTAAAATGATAATTACATTTCGGCTACCTAATTATATTGGTAGCCGACATATTTCAGAGCTATTGAAACAGAAAATAAAGCCATAAACCAACTTTTTCATTTGAGGGCCACATACAGAAAATCAGAAGGACGCAAGGGCCACATAATGTTACGAAGAGAAATTGTGTTTAGTGCAAAAAATTGTACAAATAATTTATTTGTGCTTTTGCATAATTAGAAAAATGCTACACTACATTAATCAATTTATTTGTAATATGGCAGTAGGGATATTATAGTTTTGGAATTTTTTATTTTAGTTTTTATCTCATTTTGAGTTTTGTTTTTTAAATTTAGTTATTTTTAATTAGTTTTCAGGGTGTTTTGGTTAGTTTGTATTAGTTTTAGCTCTTTAATAAATGATTAGTTTTAGTTTTTTTTTTTTTTTTTTAAATTTGTATTACATTTGTGCAATATTTAAAAAACACAATGGGAGCAACGTCATCTGAATGAAGGTGCTTTTCTATTGGCTGCTGCAAGATGACGTCACTTCTGTGTGACATACTTTCAAACGTCATTATTCCGGTTTTTATCAAAATAAATGACTAAAAATCACATTTGAAATCATCCCCAAAGGCTCATGCATTAAATGAATTAACAAAGACTAAAACAAAGGACGTTTGCTATAATTATAGTTGTAGTAACAACATTTTTTTTTTTTTTTTTAGTTTATTTTTGTTAGTTTTCGTTAACTAAAATGACGTTTAATGTCACCTGTGTTTTTCGACATCCCTCCATTCTTATTTTGACCATCTCCAAACATTTTTGTTTTTATTATTTTATTTGAACTGAGTCAAATGCCATTTTTTTTAGCATATGTCGCGGGCCACTAAAAAATGGACGGCGGGTCACAAATGGCCCCCGGGCCGTAGTTTGGACACCCCTGCCATAAACAGACCCAATAGCTCTATTACAAGGCATATAAAGTAAAATGTATGTTATTTAAGCAAGCTATTAAATAATTGCATATCCCCCTGGCATCCGCACTGCTTATTAATCAACACCCCCTCAAAACTGTTTCCTCTATTATGTGCGCCCCAGAACGAAGAAACAAAAAAACAAAAAAAATCAAGCTGCTTTGAAATTGAACACACTGAAAACACTTCATGCACCCTCACGAGTACTCGAGGGGCTGCAGCTTGGCTTTGAGGGAGGTACTCTGAAAAGATCAGTTGCATCACTCACTTGAGTCGTACCTGAGGTCAATTTCAAGTTCCATGCTGGTCTTTGCTGCAAAGCCGGAGGTTGGAACGCTGATTTATGTGGAATTCATAAAGGGAGAGATGTTTGAGAGGAATAAAAATGTAAATAGTGCAGTCAGAATCAACTTGATTTGCCAAGTATGTAAAAACACAAGGAATTTGTCTTCACAGTTACAACACGTCCAAGAAACATGAAAAAAAAATAAAAATGACCAACAGGAGACAGAACGGGAAGCCTGGTGGTTCGCTAAAGAGCGTCCCGAGTTTCGTAGATGGGGAAAAGGGAAAACAGGAGGAATGGGGGAGAAAAATGAGGAGGGGAGGAATGAATGATTAGTTCACCACTAGATGGCTCTAAAGATTACACACTGTCACTTTAATCAGATGTGGATCAAAATGTAATGTAAACGGAATGTCTGCCAATGTATATAACGTGTACAGATACACCATATAATTTTCCAAGTTACAATATATTTTGCGCAGCTTCATGTCAATTTCCAGTCCAGACTGTCTCGGCTTTGATTGAGGCACAGCTTGAACGATAAAACTGTACACTAAAACCATACAGTGACTATTTATTTATTTTTTTTCCACAGATCTTGGCCTCATTCTGAGGCGCCACAAGCTGATTTGAGAAGAGACAGGACGACCTCCGGTTTTGGTGAAGCGTTGCTCTCTTTGCTCTGTGAGTGGGTGGTGCTGAAAGTCTATTGATCTCTCGGGATGAGCTTTTGACCCACGGGCTGAGTTCCGGGCAAACAACGGCAGGCGGCTTTTTTTTAGTTTCGTTGGAAAAAAAACAAAAAACGCCGAACTGTGTGTGTGTGCCAGTTTGGATGTCACATCCCCTTTTTAAATGATCAACATGGATTTTGAAACCTTACGTAACCGACGCATGCTCCAATTTTGCTTCACATTCCTTGTGTACACAATAAAATGGTGTTATTTTTATGAACATTCAAGCATTTATTAAATTTTCTACTAGTGCGCTGAATTGTCCGTATCAACTTGAGTACAACTGTGTGCTACTAGTGCTAAAATTCTTCCAGTAAACATCTAATACGTCACGAATAATACTAGTAGCACACAGATGTCAACTAGTGCACAGTTTGCCTTTATTTTATAGCATGCAACTGTTCTACTAGTGCATAGAAATTTCACGCAAAAAAAAGCTAGTTAAAAACGGTAGTTCTACTAGTGCACTGTAGGCCTTCCAGTGCCCTATTTGTGCTACTAGTGTACTTAAATTGCCTTATAGTGAGGACAAACAGCACAATAGTACATCAACAACTAGACTAAAAAAAAACATTTTTGTTAATAAAATAAAAATGATATACTTTATATGTTTAAAAAAAAAATGAAACGACTTTTAATTTTATGTTTACAAATGAGCTAAAATAAGTATAATTATAGCAAAATATTTAATTCATTTTCATTTTGAACAATTAATTCAATACGTGGGCCTTTGTGGTTAATTTTAAATGTATTTATTTCTCTATTACAGCACAGCTGTTAGCAAAGAAAAAAAAAAAAAAAGCAAAGGTCGAACAGTCGTCTGGGAGTTGTGGTCCTTTTATTGTATGCAACTGACGTCATCCAATTCAAAAGCGCCACCAGATGACATCACTCCTCGGCATGATAATGTTATACACCACCTGTATTTGATTTGTGGATAGTTTGTTTTTTTTTAAATGTTTTGAATGTAATATTTTTGTGGATTTTTTTATGTTACTACTCAATACGTGATGTTGATTTTTTTTTTTTAAACCTTGCACACAAACTATACGCTAAAAGAGAAAAAAATAAAACTAATACTAAAACTAATAAAACTCAAACAAATTATTATTTAAAAAAATAAACTAAGAATAATAATAAAAAAAGAAAATTAATTATTTTGAAAATTAACTAAATAAAATAAATACATTAAAAAAACTATAATGGAGAAAAAACTGTTCCAAAACTATTATAACTGCAGACTAGAAGCAAATAAATGCTTCAATGGCTCACTACCTTGTTATGTTACTATTTATGAAAGTACTGAAACATTCTGGATCAATTACCTGTTAAATCGGTATATCATAAAGGAGGAGCTTAATAATTGATCATGTGGCATCTTAACACGGGCGTGAAAATATCAAAGTGTTCATTCAGTATGATGAGATTAAGCTCATCATGTCAGTGCAAGTTCATAATTAGAAACGAGGTACAAATGGGCTTCCAAGCAGACACTACAGGCCATGTGATTGGCTTGGTTATGTATTTGATGTTGCAGTGCCACCATGTGGCGAAAATTGAAAGTAACATGAGTGATGCCAACATTAGATGAGACCAAAACAACAGCTGGGCGTGCAATAAATAAAAAAAACAAAACAAACAAACCATTCAATAATAACTTGATTATATCCCAGCTGACTTTGGGCAAGCTAATCAGATGTAGACGACAACCATTCACATTCAAACTAGGATGACCAATCAAGAGTCTTCACAAGCACGTTTGTGGCCAGTAAAAAAAAAAAAACATCCAAAACTATGTATACAATTTGTATAGCGCAAACGCAGTTTATCAGAGCAAGCAAATCCCGAGTAATTATGAGAACAACTGTGTGATGTTGAACATCTGTTGGGCAGCGAGACGGCCAAACAGTCATTAAATGTTGTCTTGGGGGAGATTGTGTGACACAGATACAGACGAGTCATCCCCAGCCCCAAATGCCTCATTTGGCCCATGCGAAGGCTACATTTTAATAAGGAGGGTTGTACCGCCGGGTAATTCAAAGGCTCATTTGAGGCACAATGAGGCAGCAGTAGAGCAAGATCCACAGCAACAGGAGCATTTCCACCTCTAATGGGCTTATATAGAAATAGAAGTTACGTGAAAACAAATGTAAACTCATTCAAATTTGCCAATCAGTTGTTTACATTGTTGTTTTACAACAATGATGTTGCACCAACGTGATGCCCATGGGCACCAGTTAGCCCCAATGACCACATGAGTAGCCCACGGGCCTGTTCTAAAACTAGACCAACATTGCAAATTTCTATGAATATTGAATAAGTGATATTTTAACTCATTCACTCCCAGCCATTTTCACAGAAGCAATCTAGTTCGCTCCCGGCTATTTTACTGGATTTTGACAGAATATTGTGTCCTATTGCTCTAAAAACATGGAACCTACCAAAAGAAAGATGAAAGTCTCTTCTTTCATGAATAAAAAAATATATATATTTCTGTTTCCATTTTCCATCAATTAGCATTAGAATTTAGCTAAGTTTCATCATTATTCACAAATCTAATTAGAATTGTATTTTTTTTTCAACATGGCCCTGGTTGATCTCTTATACTCTGTTGCCACCTGCTGGCCGCTTTTGTAATTACTACCATTGCTTCACACGTTCTTTGTAGTTGAGAGGCTGCATCAAAGCCTTATGTATGCTCTAGCATAAAATAATAAAAAAAAAATAAAAAAAAAGTCTAAATACGTCTTTGGGACACTTGAAACATTTGACATAGAACATATTTATACGTTTTGGAAGTAAATGAATTAACGTAACACTGATGTAGCTTTATAGAAAGTGTTTCCAAATTATTGTGAGAAATTATTAATATGATCAGTATTTTCATGTAAATAAATATCATTCATTACATAACATCATATAATAAGAAAATATAGCCATAAAAGTGCTGGGTCAAAAATAACCCAATCTGAGTCAATTTGACCCAACTTATGATTATTATTATTTTATATTATTTTATTTATTTATTGTATTTATTTATATTTTATTTTATTTTATTTTATTTTTTTTTCATTTTTTTTTTTTTTTTTACTTTTTAAAACACAGTTTTGTACAAAACTACACCCAAAATTGGGTTGTTTTATACAAAACAAAGCATAGCTGGGTCAATTTGACCCACGACGTGGATCAGTCAAATTTTTTTGCCCAATTTTGACAACATCAGAGCAGAATTGACTACTTTTACCCAACGTTTAATTACTTTGACCCAGCAGATTGGATTTACGATTAGATTTGAATATGGTCGCCATTTTTTAAGTAAATTTAATGTAATAGTATTTTAAAAAGGTGACTCGTAATAGTAAAAAAATAATAATACTTGCACCATCTCAATGTTATTAAAAGCAAAGATAATTTTGGTCATTTCGGTTTGCCCTAATGGTCCACATGCATTGAGGCGGTGGGCCGAATCTGGAGTTTGACACCTGCGTTTTGACAGTTTGAATAACACTGCTGCCGCAGAAAGTATGTTAACCCTCTAGATATTATCCAGAATTCTCTATAAAGTGGTTATAAAAAAAAAAAAAAAGTAAAACTACAAAGAAAATATGTTCCCATGTTTTTTATTGAACACAAAAAGGTAAACGTTGCAGTGCATGGTGGGAAAATTATGGGTTTCATAAGGTTTCGTCCCTCCAGTGGCAAGTAATAACCTCAACTGAATGTTTCCTGTGGCTGTAAATCAGACCAGCACAATAGTGAAGATAAATTTTAGACCATTCCTCTTTTCTTTGCAAAATGGTTTCAATTCAGCAATATTCATGGGATGTCTGCTGTAAATTGCTCTTGAGGTCAAGACAGATTGAGGGGGCCGATGTTCTTTTGAAGACATTCTTTTGTGGGGTCTCAAGTTATATAGGTCACGTTAAGGAAAAAGTTAAGAAATTAGTGATAAACTTGGGAATTACATTTTCCATCAATGACAGCAATATGAACCATCCCCACATTATGTTTATGAGCAACAGCGGAAAAGTGCTTTTTATTTTTATTATTTTATTGCTGCCTACTTTGTCTTTTTCTTCAATTCGTGTGAAAAGCTTTGGTCAATTTTTTTTTTTTTTTTTTAACTACTTGACCTTTATAACGACAAACGTATTATTAAATACGAGGTTTTGAGCCCTTTGTTTCATGGGTATGTTTTGTTCTGACATGCATTGCACAGATAATCCACTAGAGGGCAGTATCACCCATCTGATAGCTTTTCCAGCCACCTTGCAAGAGAAAGGAGACTCCTATAATTTTTTTTTTATATACTTATTGATAGAAATGTGTTTTCTGATTTTTGGAAATACTAAAGTTTCTTATGTCTATTATTTTTGACAGCTGTAAATTTATAATGTAACGCATTGTGACCAACATGAATCAAATATGACACAAATCACTGCTGTGCCTATTTTAAAACGTTCAACTCAAGTTTATTCATATAGTGCTTTCAAACAGCCTGAACTGTCACAAAGCGATTTACAGAAAGACAAAAAAAACAAACAAACACAACATAAAACATTAACACCAATACAATACAATCACAACAAATCAACTCAAATCAATTCAATTCAAATGATTCTAACAGTTTAATTGAAAATTATGCTGACTATAAAAAATAAAAAAAATCACAGAAAAAACATTTGCATAATTTGTGTTGATGAATGCTACAGCATTCCCACAATTATGTCTTGACTGTGTTTGTGACAGTCAGCAGTGTCCAATAGGTAGCACTTCACCTGATTCAGACAATATCCGACTGCCAATGTTGTTGTTTTTTCTCTACCTGCCTCAAGAAAGGCGAAGGCCACAGACAGCCCATCACCGCCGTGGAAGCAGGAGTTTTGTCCAAAGAATATCGCACGTGAAGCTTCTGGGCCTCCAGAAGTCACGCCTTTTCATTCTTTGAATTGCTGTTTGCAACCTTGTTGTGTCCACAAGCAACGGACATGTGCGAGGGGCGACATCACGAGGTTGCAGATTTGCAGAAATGTCACAGTGAGATTGTTGCTTAGTTAAAAAAAAAAATAATCAAGGGGAATATGGAAATGTTTTCGCATTTATTTGACATCTGCACACTCCTTGTTGTGCTAATAACTAGTGCAGTTACTAGCAGTGAGGATACAAATCTTACTAGTACAAGAACCTAAGGTAGGATAACAAAAAAAAAAATGCTGAAATAGTTTTCCATTGGGAATTTAAATAAAATTACTTGACACCTGTCAATTGCCAGAATTTTTATTAAAATGATTTACAAAATGAGGGGTATAATGGAGGCTCTGCAACAATTTAAGAGTCCAAATTACATATTTCTTGACACAAGAGAAACGTGTAAATATGAACAGCACATGGACTGTTTTCATGTTTAAGTTGGCCCATCAACAGGTTTAGTGCTATTCAACCAGGCAGCATAGTCCAAACTTGCTGAAAAATGTCAAGTTTACAGTCATGCTCTTTGAGTGGTCCATATCACAATTTTGTTTGCCAAAAACGGCAACAAAAGTGTGTCAAGAGTGTTCAGGCAAATGCATAATGAGCTACTTCTTCCCCATAATGAAGCTCGGGACCTCAGCATCATCTTCAGCCTCTTGTTGCTCATCCTCCTCCTTTTCGTCTTCACTGCTGTCACAGCTTTTTTCAGCATCTCCATTTTGTTGGTCTTCTTGTTTGGCTTTCTTCGCCATGAGCTTCTTCTGTTTCTGTTTTTCACGTTTCTTTCTGCGCTTTGCCGTCCTCTCTTCGGCTTCCCGTTGGTTTTGTTCCACTTTGTCCAAGTAGGACTGCTCCTTGCTTTGCTTCACCGACATCTTGTCCAGAAAGTCTTGTCTCTGGTACTCTCGGCGTCGGAGGTGGCGATAAACGTGGAACTCACCGCTGCCCGCACCGGCGCTGGAGCCCATCACGTCTCGAACGAACTCCGGTGGAGCCCGAGGGTTCCATTTTTTCGGTCGGTCCGGGATTGCAGCGGGTTTATCGGGATTTCGCATCAACCGCTCCAACTTTAAGCGTTGTTCTTCCGCAGCGGTTTTGGCGATGACCAGCGGCTGACCGCTCTTTCCACCTGGTTTCGCCGTTTTGTTGTTTTTCTGTTCGTGCTCCGCCATCTTGCTGAATGACTTAATTCGTCAAATACTTCCGTCTTGCGCGAGCGACCCGGAAGTTTTTATACTTATTTTGTAGCTATTCATTCGATTTCATTTTTGTTTTTTAAATAATATATTCCGTAAATGTTATATTTACATTTTAACATTAGTGTACGTTTTGCTTAACACAGGTCTATGTTTAAAGTAACGACTTACCCGGACGCCGTCGTATGCTTCCGCCTGACACGGATTAAGTTTTATGTGTTTGTAATCATTTATTTGCACGATGATTTGTACTTATTTCAAATTTACTATATTTTTATAATTGTATTTTTCTTGACATTGTAAACGTCCCCGTGTTTAATAACAGCTGACTGACATTACCTTGCTTGGGTGACCCGGAAGTTTTTATATATATTTTTTGTAATTATTTAATTTCTATACTAACTGAGTCACATATTGAGTGGCTTTTTTTAAAAAAAAATATATGATTTTGTAATTTTATTCAATTGTTGTTTAATGTTTTAAGCGTCAGTGTTGTAATATATTTGTGTAACAAATATGACCGACGTTTCTCTCAACCAATGATCAATGGACGTTATGGTCCCGCCTCTCGGTTTCAAGCTGGAGTTTTTTTCATTTTTTTGAAGAGTGGCTAAACTCCGGTGTCGAAGCGAGATACGTGTGTTCACCGTTTTAACAGATAAAGCCAAATAAGCAGCATGAATAGCTTAATAAGATACACTTCCCGGTGTCTGCGGTTCGGAGCGGCGTACTCTCTACCCGGACAAGCCGAAGGACGTGTATGGACGGCCTCGACGCGGCTCTTGTGCGCGGCGTCGGGTCTCCAGAAGGACCTTGGCGACATGGTGAAGAAGGACAAGGTGGTAGTTTTTATGAAGGGGACACCAGCTCAGCCCTTGTGTGGCTTTAGTAACGCCGTGGTCCAGATTCTACGGATGCACGGAGTGGACGACTACGCCGCGTACAACGTGTTGGCGGACGAGGAGCTTCGAGAAGGTTAGCACCTTTAACAACAAGTGGTTACCTTACGTTAATTATACTTTTTTTTATTTTTTTTTATTAAAATTCCTCAAGTTCTCCAGACTACTTTGTTGCGTGTCCATCAGACCATCACCCACGAATGACTCCTCGTTATTCAATGTTGTCGCAGTTTCCTTTTTCCACTGATACTTCACCGTCGACGTCCAGGCGATTGTGACGTCATCAACGTTTGTGGATAACTCCCCAACCATGCGTGACGTTTATCAGCATTTTGCAGAAGCACCGTTGGGTGCGGTGCTACGCATCAGCCGTGCAAAATTATGTAGCCGTTCCAGGGAGTTGGGCAAAAGCCTTAAATTTGGCTATGAGCCTTTGGACTTAAGTTGCTGTGTATTTATCAATGGACTCAACAGAGTTGAGTTTAGGTGGCAAATATTTACTCATGGTTCTTGTTGTGGACCAGTTTTGTATTGTAGCTGACATGATTCACAAATATTAAATCTGTCATCAGCCTCACCAGTCTTGAACGAGTGTCTTTTGCGTCCACAGGAGTCAAAGAATTCTCCAACTGGCCAACGATCCCTCAGGTCTACTTCAACGGCGAGTTTGTGGGAGGCTGCGACATCCTCCTCCAGATGCACCAGAATGGCGACCTGGTGGAGGAGCTCAAGAAGTTGGGCATCCAGTCTGCGCTACTGGATGCTGAGAAAGACTCCAAGTAGAGGAGGAAGTTGAACTTAAATGCGTTTAAAAACAGAGGACGTATTTACTCGGTTGACTTCACTTCACGCGTTGCACTCTAAAAAGGCAAAATTGACTCTTCTGACTGACAATGTACATGCGATTGAGTGAGCAGTTTAGGTGGATTTCCTGACGTCTGACATGGATTTGGTTCTTAAAACAACCCACATGAGCAATGCTAAAAGAAATGTTGGCTTCCAAAGTAGACCGTTTTTATTTTTCCTTACCTTTGCCACTGTAGCTTTAATACTAAAATCTCTACTCCTCAGGATGACTTCACACTATTGTTCAAGTTGGGCCAGAACACAATGACATCATACTCGAAAACATCAAGGAAGGGGCAATTCTGTCTTGAATCGTTACTTATTGAATGAAAAGGCTAATACTTTAGATTTTATAATGTACATGCTTGTGATAATGTCGACATGGGCTCCATGTCACCACCAAGTCTTTTGTTTCCTACACAAGAAATGGACGCCCTCTGTTTATAAGTAAAGACCCGCTGAAACGCAACAAATAAACTACATATTTTGGTCATGAAGATGAATCACGTTATTACATTTGAAATGTGTTTGATGCTGAAAACCTGGGACCTGACCGTCAATCACTGTAGCTTATTTGCTGCCTAAGACTTGCATTACCACACCAATGGTACATTGTAATATATTGTACATTTATATCATGATTAAATGTATTTTAACTGCATGTACACAATTAAAATATCAATTAAAAATCGCATCTAACTTTTTGAGCAATGCCGCACTCGCACGATACTCATCAAATCACAAACGGTATCAAAGTTATCTTAAATACAAAATACAGAAATTTGGTCTTGACAATAAAGACAAGTTTACTGAGTAACAGTTCAAATTTTCTGCAGGAAGCGCAGTACCAGGTCTCGCAGCGTCGTGCGCAGAGGTTCGTTGTTGTCGCACACGATGTGCGTGCCGTCCTCCTCCAGCTGAATCAGCGTGTCCTCCGCCTGCAGGTGGAGGATGTGCCCGTCCGCCGTCTCCTCCACTTTGACCTCAGCGATGCCATGCTGCAAACAACGTGTGCAAGGTTCAACTCTGGGTTGCTGGATATTTTTGTTCCATTTAGTTTATTTGCTGCGCCCAAAACATTCTACCATTGCTCTTGCCTTAAATTAGGTGGAATTTCAAGATAGAAGTTGTAAATATGAGAATAACATTGAAAACATTTTTTTTTTTTTTGCACAAAACAAGAAAATGTTGAAACGTAAAAAAATATGAATACAAATAAATTTCGTTGAAACACTAATTATGCTAGTTCCTTTTGAACCAAACAAGATTTATTAAATTATTTAAAAAAAAAAAAGTGCAAATATTGGTATATAATTTTAAACAACTCCAAATTAGTATTAATTTTATTTTTGTTTACAAGAAAATATTAATCACGATTAATGTGATAATTGCAATCATGATTATGACAATTTTTTTTTTTGGTACAAAACAAAATTTTGAAACGTAAAAAAGATGAATTCAAATAAATTTATTTGAAACACTAATTATGCAAGTTCCTTTTGGACCAAACAAGATTCATTAAATGAGTTATTTTAAAATTAAAAAAGTGCAAAATATAAATGTAAACAACTCAAAATTAGTTTTAATATTTTATTTTTGTTTACAATGATGACGATTTTCTAATTGGAATTGAATTTCAATTAATTGCACGGCCCTAACTTTAATGCAATATTGAAAATTACGACTACGGTACATATCTGTTTTTTAATGTTACAAAAAAAAATAAAAAAATCTAAAAACACACAACTTAATTTTCATGAAATTGCACCATTAATTTCAGAGTGTAATTTATCTTCTTTTTACTTCAGCCCAAAAGTAGAATCCAACCTTTTGCAGAGTTGCGAGGAAGGCTTCCAAGGGTACGACTCCACTGAGCAGGGGTTTGGGCGCCTGACCCGCTGGGGGCTCCTCCATCACTCGCTTCCTCTTCTTGGTAGGGGGCACCGGAGGGGGCTTTGGAACTGACTGATAATACCAAACGGAAAAACATCTGGATTACTTATAGTTCAGCCTTGGCAAAGGTCAGTGGTGGACTCACCATCAGCGTGTGCTTGTTGTCTTTCGAATGCAACATGGCCGACACGGTTGCCACGGAGATGCCAGGTTTGATCTCAGAAGGCACCAGGGAGTTGGCCAGCTAGGAAGAAAATGATGTCAAAGACTTTGAAAAGTTGCCTCCCTCCTGGTGAGTCTTACCTCAGGTAGAATATAGACCCGCTCGTAACGGCGCCTGAAGGGCAGGCTGAGCACGGAGCAGCGCCTGTAGGCCATCGGCGGGGGCTGCAGCTCCAGCATCAGATCGGAGCGATGAGACTGGGTCATCGGAGGCTGGGTGTACTGCTCGGGACAGACCACGTGGACGGGCTGCAGGGAGAGCCAACGGACGACGGGGTTTCTCCCCAGTCATGACAACTTTTAAAACCTGATCGGCATTCCACGAGTTGGTGTATTTTTAACAGCAATTGCAGTATTTTATGATATTTATGGACATCAATCAGCATTTATTCCTATCTGCGAAGGTTTGTAGCGAGAGGACAACCTGTACAGGATAATAACAAAAATGTTTCTAAGAAAACAAAGACTAACAAACTACATCTTACATTTATAAAATTAACTAAAACTAATTGGAGTTCTAAGCAAAAATGTCCTTTGTTATCTTTGTCAACATCATACATACTTTTGGGGTTCATTTTAATTGTATTTATTTCGGTATTGCTACAAAGTCAAAAAGTTGTTTGAGAACTGTATTTAGTTTATGACACAAAGGTTGCTCGATTATTAAGAAAATAATCACGATTATACATTTAAACATAAAACAAAAGCTTTGATTTGAAGCATCACAAAATGGGGGGAAAAAATACATTGAAAAAATTAACAGTACTTGTAAAACTTAACGAGGTTGGTGCAGTGTCTTACCTGGACCTCCTTGAGCAGCTTAGAAACTTGGTGGAAGTTAAGCCGCGTGTCAATGGGGCAGTAAACACACTTCATGGCCAGCGGCTGGTAGGGGGCCAAAGCATCCAAGTAGGAGAAGTCAGGTTCTGTTGGGTAAAAATGAACAAACAACCTTACCTTCAGGTAGCGGCACATCGTTTTGAAAAGCAGCACTGCTTAAGTTCTCGGCTTGTGTGCGTTTCCAAGCTTGAAAGTGTTGGTTACCAGTAAAGATGATCGTGTTCAGACTGGATTTGCCCCACAGCTCCATGAAGTGGACCACGTCCCCGAAGCGCAGGGAGGGGTGGCCAGTGAACACCACGCACGGTTGGCGGAAGTCACTGCTGAAGTCACCGTGAATGCTGGGGTAGTGCTTCAGCTTGTTGCTTTGGATCAGCTGCAACGACATGGACCAGATAGTTAATGGAAGCTAACTGTTTAAAATACAAGTCTGGCTGTGATTATTGCCCTGCAAACATCTGCCAAAACAAAATCGGCCAATTGGGCCAATTATTTTCCCCTTAAAATATTATCACCGAAGAAATTTGAGAAAAACGAAATTCCCAACACTGAGGGTGTAGTGTATGTTATTCCGGTTATTTTGTTGTCCCTAGGCGTCCTTTAAGCTATTTAATGACACCCCAGTTGGAGTTAACTGTAAAACTAAACACACAACAATAAGAATTACATCCACTGTATATTTAAATACCAATCATACTTTGTTTTTAAAACACTGCTAGCCTAGCGCTAATGCTAAAACAAAGGGAGGATCCTACTCAAATGCTAACCGGAAGTTAGCTTCACTAACCACTCTTAGTTGTAAATACGTAA
Organism: Festucalex cinctus; assembly: GCF_051991245.1. Lineage (NCBI taxonomy): Eukaryota > Metazoa > Chordata > Actinopteri > Syngnathiformes > Syngnathidae > Festucalex > Festucalex cinctus. Next base: position 6,822,118 of record NC_135431.1, on the reverse strand, counting down.
GAATGGTTTTATTATTGACACATAAGTCTATACAATAACCTTGTAAACTTCATGAAATTTGTTGATAAGGTCATAGTTTGGACTTGTTGTTCAAAGCAGAGTAAATATTAACTCATTCACTCCCAGCCATTTTCACTGAAGCAACTACCTTCGCTCCCGGCTGTTTTACTGGATTTTGACTGATTTGGCAAGGCCTACAGAACATTGTGTTCTTGTGCTATAAAAACATATATAATTAAAATATATATATATATATATAACAGCATTTAAAATGTATAAAATGGTAAAATGTATAAATTGCTATAAAAACATGGAACCTACCAAAATAAAGATTAGTCTTCTTTCATCCTTTTTGCAGCAATGAGCATTCGAATAAAGCTACGTTTCATCATTATTTACAAATCCTCTTAGAATTGTGGAGAAATCAGCTTGTTTTCAACATGGCCCTGGTTGCTCCATTTTACTCTGCTACCACCTGTTGCCCGTTTTTTGTAATATCTACCATTGCTCAACCATTCTCTACAATAGAGAGGCTGCATCAAAGCCTTCTGTATGCTCTAGAATTTAAAAAAAATAAATAAATGAAAAATACGTCTTTGGGACACTTAAAACATTTAAAATAGAACATATTTATACGTTTTTGGGAGAAAATGAGTGAGAGTGAGCGAGAGTTTGGGAGCAAGAGTTCGTGTGTAAGTGACATCCATTGAAAAAGAATGGGGGGAATAATTTTATGCATTTTATATATTTTTCAAAAATAAATGGCAATCTGTATTTTTTTTAAAAACGCATATCGGTCAGGCCCTACACAAGATAGTTGTTGTACCTCTGCATGGGGGAATGGAGGCTCTGGAAGATACACCTTGGACTGCTTGTTATGACAGAGCCTAAAATAATAATTAAAATCAAAGTCAGCACGTATGACACCCAACTGCTGTTCTTTTATACAGCAGCGTGTAACAGAAAAATATCTCCTCACCACTCAGCAAAGATTTGTGAGAACTCCAAGGAGCTGTTGGCGACAGGCGAGATGAAGTAGAACGGCGTGGTACCCAGGTTGGCGCTGTCGATGAACTGGTACAGACACTCCAGCAGGTCATAAATCACTCCAGAGGAATAGCACGGCACAAGCACATTGCCTCCAGCTCGTATCGTCATGGCTACAAAGCACAGGTGACAAAACGTTTTCGATTGGTCACAAAGAAGCTGGTCGGCGCATTTTAGCCAACCTAGATTGCTGCAGAATTCTCCCAGCATGCCATCTGGGTTGGCGGTGGGCATCTGGGTGAGGCCTGTCAGAATGAGAACATCGCTGTTCTTCAGGGAGCTTTGGTCCATCGGCTGGGAGGAGACAGAGGAAAGGCTACGTCACTTTTTATCATCGTGGAATGGGGCATTTGCTGCACACCTGCGGGTGGGTGGTGAGGAGGGACGACCCGGACACGTAGGAAACTTTCTCATGATGGGACTGGATGGTCCAATTGGAGCTGCCCAAGGAGTAGCCAGAACTTAATGGGGAGATTTGTACAGCTCCAAACAATTCCTATGGGGTCAAAGGTCATTGGGCAATTGTGAAAATTTCACGTCATTTTACCTTCACACAACATTCAGTTCAAGTCAATATGGTAAAAGACATGCAAAAACACCCCATTAAATCAATATTAAAACATTTTCGTTTTTTCCAGGAAACTTTCAACAGTTTATGTGCGCTAGATAACAAAATAAGGACAGCTTCTTACCACTTTCTGCGAATAACCCACAAGCTGCACTTTGCTCAGGGCAGAGTTGACCTCCTGCATGCCGTAACATCGTTTCCACGTCCAAACATCAACTGCATCCTTTAGTGGTCCAGGAATCAACCTTGTGAATACAATTCAAAATGAATAAGCGCAACTTCATGTATTTTAACAACACAAAGATTTTCTTTTCACCAGGTACAGCAAAAGAAAAAGTCATGATTATCAGTTTGTCCTCATCAAGGTTGAGGGTGAGCTGATACCTTTGTATTTCCTTCTTCTTCCAGGAGGTGGCAGACTGAGCTTTGGGAACTCTCTCCATGAACTTCACCAGCTCTTCCATCAGCAGTCTGAACAAAAACAAGAAACTCGATTACTTTAAACAAAACACCCACAAATGTTGCCAATGAAAAAAAAAAAATCCCTATGTCTCTACCTTCCAATCTGCAGGGTGGGCTCTGTGGCGTACACTGTGCCGGTGAAGCCTGTGTTTTCTGTGATGTAGGGCAGGGCCATCATACAGTGGTAGTTGGAGATCAGGATGACATCGATCGTTGACAGATCCAGCAGTTCTCTCTGAGAGCATTCATCAATCAAACTCATTCACATACATATAAAAATATAATGTAAAATAGTACCTCAGTATGAGTGTGATGTCGTAGCAGCACTGTGCATTCTACCCACAAAACGTTTACATGCAGTGACTGAAATTCTTACCTCGGGGAGACAGAATTCTGGCTGGGAGTCCACAAACACTCTGCCCGCACACTCTTTCAGCTCCTGGAAATATCAGCGCATGAGAGAGTCATTTCACAGTCTGTAATTAGTCCGACAGTACAAAAGCAAGACAAACCAAAGCATTTTTTCAGAATCCACCAAGTATCTCAAACCTTTTCCAAGTTTAGAGGTCCATCTTTAGCGCTCCAACCTGGTAGCTTTGAGAGTCTTGGGCTAGAAAAGGAAGAAAAAAAATGCATTGCATACAATAAATCACAAAAGCAGTCAAGAGGCTAACTGGCTAATTGACAAAGGCTCACTCACCTGTGCACGAGGGGAAGGGGCAAGAAGTGAAGGACAGATGTGGTGTCCAGTCCACAATCCAGCATGATGGTGGTCGATTTAAATTTGAGGACATTGGACGGCAACGTGGGATGGCCAGACAGACAGTACTAATGGAAACCAATCAGTAGGAAAACAGAGATAATCGAATGTTCATAATGGACAGACGTAGCATAGCTATCAACATTTCATCTTCAGCTCTCCAAACATCTCTGAGTGCTAGTTACTTTTTGGCTAACGAATGATAGAAGAGGCTGCTAGTTGCTACGATAACTCCTGCTCCGATATCCTTGTTCCTTTAGCCTACAGTTACTTTGTCAGATAAACACGAATAATACGTACGTATTACTTACCAATTTCATGTTTTAACAAATCACTACACCATTATAATATGAAGGAAAACTGGTACTGTATGGCTAACATTTAAAGACGTGTACTTTCTTCTTCGCTGGCTAAATCGGTAGGTTGTACACAAATACACAGACACAAGGCGCCCCCTATCGTGTGCCGGAAGAGTGCTGGTTGATAGTGATAAAATAGACTTCCGGTGTTTTGTGGTTACTGTATTTTGGAATGTATGTAGTTACAATGCCGTTTACGTTATGGAGGATGGTGCAAGTGTAACTAACATTTATTACTTGCGCGAAACAGTAGCGGCAAAGACGTCTAGAATTTGAGACGTACGCTATGGCCAATACGAGTTCCAAAACGTTTAGTATATAGTTTAGAAGTTAATAGGCAGGATCCTATACTTTTGGTTACCTTAGCAATCGAACCTGTCAAAACCCCTCCCCAGTGACTCACACTTCCAACTGGGTAAGGTCAAGTCATTTGAATGTTGCGACATGGATTGCGGAAACTTTGCCCACTAGACATCGAGCAGTTTTTACCTCCCCAGGTAAGTTGTATTTTTTTGTTTTAAGGTCATTGTTGCCCTCGCTAAAAGTTTACTAAACGGTAGTGTTAAAAAAAATCGGACCGTACTGGCTTTCCCGATTTTCCAAAATCCAAAGTAGGAACTGTACTTTGTTTACTTGAGTATTTCCTTCACATTAGCAGTCAAAATGATGATTGAAATGGCATCAAACAGGTCTCCCTTAACAAAACCAGTAAATCTCTGGCAAGCTGTCAGACGATTATGAATTTCGTTTTTATTATTAATGTAATAGTAAAATAAAGAGGATACATAACGGACTTCCAGGGAAAAATGGTTCTGCCTCTCATGTAAGATAAGAGGACAAATACTGTATTACAAAAAACAAAAAGCTGATATTTTAATTAGTAATTTAAAAGCAATATTGATATTCAATGCAGTATGTGTTATTTAATATTAGTTTTTAAAACAATACAGTATATACACAGCATGTCCTTATCTTACGGGAGGCTGACCCATGACAGGGTTTTTCTAAGGAAGTCTGAGATGATAAAATAAAAACGACGCGAGTACTGTTACTGACCATCAATGAGGATTTTATTACTGCAGCACACCCTGTGACGTGTGCATGTCCTCATTTATTTGTGTACATTTGAATTGACCCTTTTTATTCCTCCCCACACAGATCAGAGGGGGTCTAAAGTTAACATTTTTAGCTATGGGGAATAGTTTCTGCAACACCCTTGAAATCCCTCCACCCAAGGGACCAAATTCTGCAGGATGCACCGACTTTATGATGGATAATACAGAGCAGGTAAAGTGCAGGATGAGGAACCTGGCAGTGTAATTGTTTTCGGTAATAAATATCTGCAATTGTGTTCCCACCAGGGCAGCTTCTTCCGCCTTTACTACCCTTGCCAGAGGATCGACAAAGCAGAGATGCCAGACTGGATTCCATGCAGAGAGTACTTTAATGGACTGGCGGATTTTTTGAAAATCAACAGGACTTTCAGTGAAAGAATATTCAACTGTCTCTTTGGTAATTTATCATGACACTAAATTTGGGCCTAGTCACCATTATGCTCCTGTTTTTTTGTCTTTTAAATCTGTTCTTAAACCACTTTTATAAAAAAAAAAAAAAAAAAAAGCCACATAATGTGGGCAGTTTATTTATTTCACAATTTATTTTTTTTCAGGATCCTTTAAGATTCCAGCCTACTCGGATGCTCCATTTAAGTCAAATGAAAAATGCCCCGTAATTATATTTTCACACGGTTTGGGGGCCTTCAGGTATATATTATCCTTTCTTGGCATTGACAAATTTTAAAATGAATTGTATGTATATTTTTTGGAATGGTCTGAGTTGTGGTCCCCCCCCCCCCCCTGTTAGGACATTGTATTCCGCTATATGTACAGAACTAGCCTCTCAGGGCTTCATCGTGGCCGCTGTGGAACACAGGTTCGTGCACTTTTAATTGATTTATCTACTCTGCATGTCGTAGTGCGGCAAGCGTTCTAGTTGTTCCTGTTATTGGAGCTATACAGGTTTTAATGTCATCTAAACACTTCTCAGTATGATGCAATTCTTCCACTTTTAGAGAACACAAAAATAAACATATCGGGCCTTTCTGTATGCAACTCCAACTTCATCTCAACATAAGTCAGCTGGGAGGTTCCTCCTCACCCGTGACACAAATGAGGGCACAATAGAAAATGGGTGAATGGTCAACACAGGGTAAAATAGTGTCACATGAATAGCATTGCACTGTGTTGTTTACAAGCAACTTCCGTCTGGCCTGTCTCCATCATTCCTATACCTCAATGGATCGACTCCAACCATGACCCGGACAACATGAATCAGCACAAATTTACGTTTGCCTTATATTTTTAACCTTCTCTGTGATAACAATAGTGATTAGTGAACATATACAGACACAAATCAGCAATATGACTGCTACTTTCATAATGTTGTGTGATAGGCCAATTTTAGGAAGCCTTTTTTTTGGGAGCATATTAGCAGACGCAGCCCACAATTGGTCCATCTCATGCATACATGCGACACATGTCAGCTGGTGATCGCTAAAGCCACAGAAAGAGCATGTGACTTAGAAATCTTGCATGTGAAGTTGTCACAAATGTCAAGTCATAATAGCAAATACATCATCACTTCTTGGGTAATTATTTGTTTGTCAGGTAGCTAGGCAATAAAATGAAGGATGTTGGGAAAACTGAATCACTACTTTATTACCTTGAAAAGAGGAATCTTTTTTTTTTTTTTTTTTTTAACTGCATATCAGGAGTAGCTAATCAAAACAGACAAATGACTCATAACCTTGGAGTCATTCCTCCAAAGTTATCAGCCAGTGCTCTGTAAACCAAGGTTAAGGAGGAAACCATCCACTTCATCTTTTGTTGATCATCCAATGTTTGTATCCAAGTTAGATACAGAGATATCCATGAACAAAATCTAGTGCGTACTTTTCTGTTGTAAATTAGGGATAGACGAATATCAGTATCGGCCTTTTTAAAAAAACAAAACAAAAAAAAACAAAGCTGGCGACCAATAAAAGGTCAATCTAAAGCCATTTTAATCTCAGGGTACTATTAATTTACATTTTCAGGTAACTTTATAAGGGATGCTGCTAACCCTGGGAACCTTCTGAACCTTTTTTTGTTCCTCAATAAAACAAGGTCATGTGAAAGTTTAAAATTTCAGGTATTTTTACAGTGTGGGAAGAAATATTTACTGTATTAGACCTATGGATTTACTTGTTTAAAGAGATACTTCACTTATTTAGCCCATTATAGCAATAAAAAGTTCATATTTTGTCTATAATTAATTTGATACTTTAATTATTTTTCACGTACAATTAGTACCTTTAAAAACACATTTTGCAACTTGCTGTCGACTGAAAATGACATCACAAGGGCTCAAGTAACCAATCACAGCTCAGTTTGTGAATGTCACATGACCAAACCTAGAAAACAGGTGAGCTGTGATTGGTTACCTGAGCCCTTGTGATGTCATTTGCAGTCGACAGCAAGTTGCAAAATGTGTTTTTAAAGGTACTAATTGTACATGGAAAAATAATGAAAATATCAAATTTATTATAGGCAAAATATTCACGTTTGAATGCCAAAAATGGCTAAATAAGTAAGTAAAGTATCCATTTAAGTTTCCATTTAACTTTTTAAGACTTGCTGAGTACCTTGGGAGCTCCCTGAACATTTTGTTAGAAATTTAAAATGTTTATATTCTAAGATTAAAAAAAAAAAAAAAAAAGTATATATAAATAAATCCAAATAATGGTTATCGGCCTTCTTGACTACTAATAATCAGCATCGGCCCTGGAAATCTTTTTTAAAAAAAACATGCACTTCTGTCTCCCGCAGAGACCAGTCTGCCTCAGCCACGTATCTCCTACGACAAAAGAGCAAGTTGGAGACTGCCAACAAGGATTCCTCGAAAACTTCACTCACAGACACCCTGGTGAGGGAGTGGATGTACTACAGAAGCCTGCAACGAGGGGAGCAAGAATTCCCCCTCAGAAACCAGCAAGTATGAAGCCTTTGATATCACTATACTTTAAAACATGCCTGCAGTTATTAACTAAAAGCATATAATCTTTAATCAGAGAACTCTGACGCTGTGAAGCATTATACCCGTTTATTTTTTTTACTTCATTAAGATTGTGTAAGATCCGATACAGACCCTTTTCTGTCTCTTCCAGGTGCAACAGAGGGCCGCCGAATGCGTCCGTGCGCTTCATAAACTAACAGACATAAACTCAGGGGTGCCAGTGCAGAATGTTTTGCATACACAATTTGACTGGAAGACTTTGGAGGTAACTCAAATATATATTTTTTCATGTACTATTTATTTTGAATAAGTGAGGTGGCTTCACAATATTTGGGTTACTGACTTGATTGTTGCCTCGACCAGGGTTATTATTGTTTTGGAATTTTCATTTTAGTTAGTTTTTGTTTTGATTTGAGTGTTTGTTTTTTTTAGTTATTTTTCAGGGTGGGTCTGTTATTTTTTTTATTAGTTTTAGTTATTTAATAAATTCTTTGTTTGTTTCAGATTAGTTTTAAAAAATGTGTATTACTTGTATCCTACGCAATATTAAAAAAAAAAAAAAAAAAAAAAAAAAAAAAAACATAGGAGCGATGTCATCTGAAGATACTTTTCTATTGGCTGCTGCTAGATGACGTCACTTCCAAACATCCTTATTCCGGTTAATATCAAAATAAATCTAACGTACTTAAAATCATCCCCAAAGGCTCATGCATTAAATTAATTGCCAAAACTAAAACAAAGGACTTTTTTTTTTGCTATAATTAGTTCGTTAGTTTTTTTAAGCATAAAATGTGGTTTGTTAGTTTTTGTTTTTTTTAAAAAGCATTTTTGTTTTTATTTTATTTCATGAACATTTTTTGAATTTTTTGTTTTGTTGTTAGTTTTAGGTAACTAAAATAACCTTGTTGCCTACACACCAAATTGACTTTTCAGTATCAGTTAAAAATAATTGAAACCACCTCGATAATTTCATGCAACATTTACACATTCACATTCAAAGAGCAGAGGCTCAAGAATTGAACCCTGTGGAACACCATGCGTCCTCCAGAGTAGATAACCACGATGTACCATCTCAAATCGACTACTGAGCGCACCAAATTCCCTGCAGCACATATCGGCCAAGCAATGTCTCGTGATAATCTGCAGCCAATGATGGTCAAACCATTCGTATATGACTCACTGAACCCAGGTTGAAAACCTTAGATATTAAAAGCAGATCTAGGTATGGTTATGTACCTTGCATCAGTCCTTTGGTAAAGCGACCTCTGATCAAATGTCCTGTTCAAAACAGAATTCCATGGATCTTGGCAGAGTAGCAATGATGGGCCATTCTTTTGGGGGAGGAACAGCCATCGAAGCTCTAGCCAAAGAAACAAAATTTAAGTAAGTGCAGCTCTTCACATCAATCCATTTTTTTATACCGCTTACTTGGCTATTGATGGCGGGTCGTTAACACCCTTGCCGTCTCTCAGGTGCGCTGTAGTGCTGGATGCCTGGATGTTCCCGTTAAAAGACGAAACCTTCCCTCAAGTGAATCAGCCTATTTTTTTTGTCAACTCGGAGAAGTTCCAGTGGGCGGAGAATATAAAGCGCATCAAAAAGTTGGACTCGTCCGACGTAGAGAGGAAAATGATGACGATCAGGTAACACGAGCACAAAACGCCACCGCCGATTGTAAACTGCACGAAATTTCCTCTCCTCCTGATGGATTTTGTTGTTGTTCTTCCAAGAGGGACTGTGCACCAGTCTTTCCCAGACTTCACCTTTCTGACCGGAGACTTCATCGGCAAGTTGATGAAGCTCAAGGGTGACCTCGACCCAGAAATCGGGCTTGACCTCTCGAATAAAGCATCGCTCGCGTTTCTGCAACGGCACCTTGGTAAAACTTCAAACTTAACCCGTACCTCCGTTAATTAAAATCTTAGTAGTGTCTGGATTTTTATTTTTATTTTTTAAAAGGTTTGAGAAAGGACTTCAATCAGTGGGACCGTCTAATTGAAGGGGATGATGAAAACCTCATTCCAGGAACTAATGTCACTTTGCTTCAGTCAGCCATCTGACAAAAACGAAGCAACGGCAAATTCCTGGAGCCTCTGTGACCTCACGCTGTAAACTTGAGAGGATCCCGCCATGTTGAATCTAAGTAATATTTTAAGCTCAGGTGGGTTTATAAAGGACATCTGTAGAACATTTGCTTTCTGCGCATAACTGACCACTTTAAAGTATTTATATCTGTTCGTATTTTACCAGTATTTTATCATTTAAAAAAAAAAAAAATCAATATATGTCCTGTTTGTGTTTTTTAAATTTGACTGCAACATTTTAGGTGTGCGCACACGCTTGTGTATTTTTTTATTTTTCATCATGAGCCAAATTAGTGCACAAAATGTGACGATATGTAAGATGTGCCTTCATTCACAGTGTTCAGTATTCCAGTCTATGTGCATTTAAAAATATATATATTTAAATCCAGGCATTTATTGTATTTAGTCAAGTCTATTTTTATGTGCACACTGTAATAAATCATGTTTGCATACCTACATTGGTCTCATTTAAGTGCTCAGTAAGCGAAAAAGGAAAGTGCAAACCAAGTGACTTTTAATAACATTTGTGCTAACCTTTAACTCGAACAAAAAAAACAAAAAAAAACTCAACAAAACAATTTAACATGTAAACGCTGGCTCTCACTCTTCTGGCGCAGTATTGGCGTCATCCTTGACCCGAGACTGGTGAATCAGGTCTGAGAATTTATCACCTAAAAATAATAAATAAAAAAATTACATCATGATCACTGGGGGGAAAAAGGGAGGCACCCGAACAGGATGCCCGAGCCAACTCATCTGGCTCCTCTCATCGCCCCTCCCAGACGACCGAGTTTCTCAAAGTGAGAGCCCAGACACCCATCTCTGTGGTAAGCTTTTGCCAAAAATATTACAACTGTCAAGAATGCTAGCATTCTTTATATTAACAAAAAAAATAATAAAATAAAAAATATATATATATATTTTTAAAAATCAACACCTACCAATACTGTCATCAGGGGACAATGGAGCCCTATGGACGCCGTCACCGGACTCCTTTGGAGAGAAAAATAAATAAATAAATAAATAAAAAATAATAAATATTATATATATAATTATAATATTTACAATAATAATAATAATTACAATTACACTCCACAATTACAAACTAAGCAATCGTTATACAGTATATATATATATATATATAAAAAATAAAAAAAAGATTCTTAATACTAATCTTTAAATTGTTTAAATACATTTGCACTTTTTCCAACTTTAAAATAATTTCATATGTTTCATTCAAAATGAACTTGCATAATTCTAGTGTTTCAAATAATTAGTCTTAATATTTTTTATTTGTTTTTTACGTTTAAATATTTTCTTGTTTTGTACCAAAAAATAAATGATCGTCCTACTATTATATATTATTATAAAAATATATTATTATAAATTCTGTTTGGTCCAAAAGGAACTTAAATAATTATATTGTTTCTATTTTTTTTTTAATTGGTCTTAATATTTTTAAATGTGTCAACATTTTCTTGTTTTTGCCAACATAAATAAATATTACACTTTTAGTTGGTCTTCATATTTTTAATGCGTAAACAAGTTTTTTGAATAGTTTGAATAATCCTAATTTAAATTATTGCCAAAATAATCGGGATTATTATCCCCCCCCCCCCCCCCCCATAATCGAGCAGCCCTAGATATAGAAATACCACACTAGATGTGTTTTGACCACTGATGTATGGAGCATAATTACATTAGAAAAACTGGTTCCTTTAGAAAAATAAAATGATCGCTCACTTCATTATGAATTTCAAAGAGTTACTGATAAAATGTTCCAGTTTAATTCAATCAGTGTCGTCTTCTTACTTTGTTGTACTCTGCATTCTTTTTTTCCTCCTCATTTTGGTCTACAACAGAAACGACATGTCAGCATCCCAATTTAAAAACCACATCTACGTGATCTATGCTAATAGAGACTGAACATTTATTACCACCATGCATGGCGGCCACATTTTCTTGCACATGGGTGTCTTTCAAACACAAGTCTCTGACAAGACAGATCACCTCCTCAACATCAGTCTGAAAAGTAGCAAAACACATGCTAGTCATTTTGGATTAAGATGTTTTTGTGAATAGAATGACGTGAACTACCTGATCTTGACACAGTTGTGTGCGGCATCCCGCCTCTGTGTCGACAAGAGTTGAAAACGTACACTTTGTTTTTATTCTTCAATGTAAACAGTTAGCTTGATCATTAGAGGGGGTGAAAAGGAGCTACAAACCAGGATGTTCACCTTGACAAAAATCTGACATGTCGTCTTCTGCCATCGTGTTACTCTGCAAACGCACAACACATCGTGAACCGTTTGGAAAGTATTCCTTGGCGGATTCTGCGTTACCTCGTCCTGCATGAACATCTCCTCCTCTTCTGGAATTGGCAGCAGCTTTTCTGAGGAAAATTCTGTTTAAAAAAAAAACAAAACATGGATTTTAAAAAAAATTCTCCATCTAACATCGATATTACATTTTCACATGTTCATGTTAACCATACATCTATCTCTTAATGCACTGCAGATTCAATTAATCCAATATTTAAGTCATGTTATCATTGACAATGCAGTATTATTTGATATACTGTATTGTGCCAATAACATAGCACATAACTTACCAATTACATTCCCAGTAGAAGGCTCAAAAGGAAGCAATGGTTCATTTGGGACCTACAATAAATAATTAAAATAAATATGTCTTAGATATGTGTCTTCTTATGTCTAGGATAAGCAAGAAGACAGTCTTTTTTTTTTCTTCAGATTTTTCAGGAAACAAAAAAATGAAACATCTGCATTCAGGCAAAAAAAAAAAAAAAAAAGTTGTGACCTACGTTATGCAGTGGAAGCTTCGACTTACACAGTGGATTTTTTTTTTTTTTTTTTTTTTTTTTTTTTAAGACTGCTTTTAATCAATCGGTCTAAATTTGCAATATCTGACCGATACAAATGACGTAATTTTCTCCTGATATTAGGTCGATAATTATCGGTCCAATATACATATCGTGCATCCCTGTTAAATACTTTTTTTTGCTTAACTCGTTTTCAAACAGTAGAATAGCAAAATTCACTGCAGGTTTTTGATCCATAATTTGACCACTACTTATCCTGCATCAATTATAATTAATATTTGAACAATCCTCTTCATCACGTTTTCACATCATGAAGCGAAGATAACAAGGAAAGGTTGGTCAACATTATCAAACCGTTGCAAAATTTCAAACAGGATTTTTTGTCAGAGCACAGTGGCCAATATAGAAGAGCCAGACGTGCATTCAAAAGTTTAGAGACATTAATAGTGCCTTAATATCCCTATTTGTGAGGAACGTAAATAAAAAATAAGTTCCATCAAAATTCTTTCCACACATAAACATGAATGCTAATATTTAATCTGTTTTTAAGGTCCCCATCGTGCCTCAAGATTGTTCACAATATGAGCACAAATTTACCAGGATTCCCAAATGGCCACTTTCTTCCACAGAAAGGAAATAAAATTGCTAACATGAGCAAACAATTCATCATTTTCAGACACTTGCTCACTCATAAACAATCATGCACATACACCAACACACAATTAAGAACCTCTTGTTTCTCCCTTTAGCATCACTTTCTAAACAAAAGCACCACAAAAACTTATCTAGACACCGCATGTTCTGACTCCAACTCGGAATCAAGCACAGAATGAAAAAAAAACAAACAAAAAAACATTACAGATGTGTACACAACTCGTGTGGAAATATAGTGTGATGCAAATTACCGTTTCCTCTTCTCTCACACTGATGCGACGATGGTTTCCTGCCGCCATTACACCATCACTCTGCTCATTTGGATCTACAATACAAATATGATATTCGGTTATTTAATGCGTTTTTCAGCAGAATAGTTAGTTACATATTTTTAACATTTTGAAAGCGTTTCAGTTTGAGTTTTTTTGGGGGGCAAAGATTATAGAGTAGTAATGGTGGAGGAAATAGTGCTCTCTACTGGTTGATAATTTCATGACATGTCAACCAGGTTCATGACAAAACCTCGTCAATATGTCATATCACAGTTTATTTCTGCATCATGTGAGATCTTATGTAGATACTAGGGATGGCACGATAAGGGCATTATCGTGATATTAAAACTGCCACAATATCGTCGTCGTCATGTTCACAATATTTACAAGGAACACATTTGTTGAAAAAAAAATAAAAAATTTGTGCAGTTATAGCACCCTCTGGTGGCTAGTTTTTTAGTGCAATTTAATTTTCACTATGGATGTTTTGGCCATCTATGTTTAAATTTGTATTATTAATATTATTATTATTATTATTATTATTAATTCAATATCTGGTGCAATAACCTTATTTATTTATTGAATTTTTTTTATTTTATTATCTGTTCTTATTGCTGCTGGAAATGTACATTTCCCAGAGTGAGCCATCCCAAAGGGATCAATAAAGTCAAGTCTCAGTCGAAGTCTAATAGTCAGATGAAGGAACATCATTTGCTTGTGAAGCGATCAATGTGTGCTTGCATTACCAAGTAAGTGCCTCAATATTGTTATTAGAGATTGGAGGTGGTTTACATGCATTGTTGTTATGTACAATATTGTGCTTTTTTTTTTTTTTTTTTTTAGTATGAGCTCTTTTTTACAATATTGTGATCTTTTTTAAATATCGCCAACGCCCCCCACAATATCGTGATAATTATAGTATCGTGAACTTCATATCGTGATAATATCGTATCGTGATGTTTGGATATCGTTACATCCCTAGTAGATACCTGTCAACTCCTGAACAGAACGGATCACCTTCGCAGTCACGGCTCCCTGAAAAACAAAAAAAGCGGAATTACTTTTTTTTTTTTTTTTCCCTCCTAACAAGCAAACCCTACAATCGTGCATATTGAGCGGCTACTACATCTGTCGAGGAAACTGTGCTGATACGTGACTCGAATGTGGTTGCGCAATAAAGTACACGTTTAAAGGCCGCTAATAAACCAGGAGTTGTCATACATTTTTATATCTGGGATGACGAGAACAAACCTGACTATGCATTCACTTCAACCAATACATTATCCTCAGTTATATCGATCTAAACGAGATAATATATTTTTATAATAATAATAATATATATATTTTTTTTTTTACAAGAGGAACAAAAGAGTGGCATATTATAGCATCAGTTTAAAAATAAAAAATAAAAAATAAAAAATAAAATAATAATATTTAGTACCTCAATACTGCTACTGAAACGCTCCACAGCAGAATAATCATTCACGACTTAATAACTTCAAGTTGTTTGTATTAATTCAGAAAATTTGAATTTTGATCAAATACATATTGAACATTTTGAAACACTAGAGCAATTTAACACAACATTTAGATTCTAATTCAGATGAGAAAAATTCCTTAATTTCATCACGCAACATAACTGTGTGGCTGTGCACTGTATAGTGCCTCGTCGATCGGGAACAAGAATGCCAAGTTATCACGGAATTATTCACACGTTTAACATTAAACTTTATGCATATGAAACATTACTATAATCCAAAATATTGCAACTTCCGTTGACTATGATTAATAGCTCATCTACACATCTACGAAGCAACAAGAAGAGCCAGTTTTACAACTTAAAAATAGAATTTTAAAAAATGAGTTTCAGATTATGAGCATTATTTTGGTGATAATCCTTCACCGTTTTCATATACATGCCACGGTAATGCATCGGTTGCACACCAATGTCATCATTCCTTTTTTTTTCTCCTTCCTTTCTCAAAAGGTCAAGAGTACTTCACTTAAAAGAAAAATATATTATTAGCAGTGCTGGATTAATAAAAAAAACAAAAACAAAATAATAGCATGATGATACCAGTTGTGATTCTTCAGTGACGTCAGCTTTCTCATGAGGAACCACGTAGTTCATAACGGCGTCACGAGGGACCTTTAAAAGGAGACAAAAATGATACTTTATTTTGAGGTCAATTACAAGAACAAAAGAAGATTACTATTTTTTTTAACCACTTATTAACTTGCGATGGTCCAAATATTTGATTCATTCATTTGGCACTGTTGATTCTGTGTGAAGTACTTTGTGATTTAAAAACGTTTACAGTATATCCACAGACTTTCACAATTTTGCTCAATACAACACTGGCATCGAAACAAGAGTTCAGAACACTCCCGTCTATTGAAAAAATAAAAAATAAATTCTATGAATTGTTAACTCATTCGCTGCCATTGACGACTATTAGGGGTGTTAAAAAAAATCGATTCGGCGATATATCGCGATACTACATCGCGCGATTCTCGAATCGATTCAATAATCTGCAGAATCGATTTTTTTTTTTTTTTTTAGGATTCACACCTTGAGCATGGAAGAATGTTATATGAACGGAACATTAAGCCTTAATATTTTATTTTAATGCTGTTCAAACATGAAACAGATTACAACCTCTATAAGACTGAAATTTCAGATAAATAAATAATACATTTTCATATAAATCTTACACTCTACAAGCTTACTGATTGGTATTTTCTAAATTTGAATGAAAAAAAATCGCAACAATTGACTTATAAATTCGTATCGGGATTAATCGGTATCGAATCGAATCGTGACCTGTGAATCGTGATACGAATCGAATAGTCAGGTACTAGGCAATTCACACCCCTACTTCACAACATAATATACTGTATATAAAATATGTTCTTACAATTCACACCCCTAACGACTATAGACGTCAAAGATCTTTTTTTTTTGTTTACTGGACTGGCAGGGAATGAGTTAATTATCCCCACACTTAATCAAGAATTCAAATGCCAATGGTGTGTGAGAAGACGCAACGATTCTGTTTGCACCAAGTCATGGAAGCAATTATTTATACATTAGAGCAAATAGGAGCAACCTTTTAAATTTTTCCCAATTCATTCATTACTTCTGAAAATTTGTCCAATATTTTATAGATACTGTGCAAACACAAACCATAAATTAATGCGAAGTACAAAGGATTTACCATTTTTACAGATGCCCCACTCATAATTGGATTTGGATTTGCAACCTTGTAATCCGTAGAAACATTTGCATCTGGAAATAGAACACACAACAGTAATATTAAACACTTAAGACATACATTCAGGGCTTGACATGAACTTTTTGCTCACAGGTCAATCAGCATTCAGTAGCTGCTCTTTTGTTGTTGAATAACATGGATTGTGTTGGCACAATTTCCACATTTGATAAAATAAATAAATGAATAGTTTAATAAATAAATATTTTGTTGGTTTTTGTTTTTGTTTTGCTTTACATGAGATGTCTTCAAGAGCTACGAAAGATGAACATAAACAAAGTTTAAGCTTTGCGGTAACATACAACATATATTAATATATAATATAATATATCAAACTGTAATTGATGCTCTAGGGCACATGAGTTACATAGATGTTGAAATTTTTTTGTTGCCGTGTACGCACCAATTAACTTTTCTTTCATTCAATTGTTTGAGATGAGGAAATCACCAGTGCATCCTTCTACTTAAATGTCCTACTTTCCTGATATCACTGTAGCGTGAACTTTTTACATTTTCCATACGTTTCACCTAAAAGCCAAATACCCCTAACTTTTTGCGAGCAGTCACAAAAGTGGCTCGTGAGAGTGGCCTTGTCGCATGCCACTGACAAGATTCTCCCATATTTGGCAAGTGTTAACGTCAAGCCCTGCACACATTATACAAAACAAAGGACTTACCTGCAGAATCGGTTGTGTCAATAGAGCAGTCGCTTATGGTGTGGCGATCCACCAATTCATCTGGAGACAATAGAATCCCAGACTCATCGATGGCCTCCTGAACGGTCTCGGTTGATGGAGATTTTCTGTCATCTGACAAACATTCGTCCATCACAGAGGCAGCTTCCTCATCAAAGTCTTGGCCGCTCTCGGCAGCTTCCTGAAGGGTCTCGGCTGGTGGAGATTTTATGTCATCCGACGAAGATTTGTCCATCACAGAGGCAGCTTCCTCACCAAAGTCTTGACCACTCTGAACAGCTTTCTTTTCCAAATTTTGCAAGGGCAACACATGTTCTTGTCTTCCACTATCAATCTGTGAAACGGTTTCATTGTGACGAATCAAAACAGTGGGGACCATGTTTACCTCTTCACTTTCAGAGGAACAACTCTCTTCGAGTGGGGACTCGGATGAAAGGATTGAAGTGTGAAGACAATCCACAGTGCTCTGAATGTCCTTTGGAGGACCACTATCACTATCTACTCCAGTGTGAGCAACAGGAACAGCAAGACTTGTGCTTTTACTCTCGGGGGTTTCATTTTCTGTTTTTTCCACAGTCACATGAATTGGACCTAGTTCTTCATCCGGCATGTGCTGTGCGACATCCGGTTCAGCGTCCACTATGGAAGTCATCCACCAGCGTTTCATAGTCTCATTTAACCTCTGACCTTCACACTCCAACTGCACAAGGTACATGTTCTTTCCGTCTTCTCTGTAAGCCTTGGCAACAGTCATCTGCAATAACTTGTCTGTTGCAATTGAAGTCAATTCTTCGGCAGCCCCGTCACACCAAGAGCCATGAGACGCATCAAAACCATCAAGCTTACACAAAAAAGCCTGTAAATGAGTCTGTAACAGTTCAGGTGGTATTTCCCTCACATCTGTGCCGGTAACTTTATCCGTGTTTCCGTAGTCTACAAACAGAACTGAAAGGTCGTCTCCGTCTTGGCTCACTACTTCACCACGGCACCAAAGCTGATCCTCTGCGAAAAACACCATGCATGGTGCGCCAGGTGAGAAGGCGCTGATGTTGGCATGTGAATTAAAAGCTGCATTTCCAATTTCTGAGAGACTTTCAGACAGCTTATCAAGTGTGACGGAGTCAGCGGCCTGACACCAAAACGTGTGATCACCACCAAAAGCTGAGACGTAAACGTCCAGCTGTTGTCCCTCTGTAAATTCTAAATGCCGGTAATTCAATGACATTTCCGAGTTTTGTGCACTCGTGTCCATCTCATGTTCAGGTTCAGATTGAATTTCAAGACATGCTAGTGGTGCTTTGCATGTGACCTGCACACCATTATCCACAAGAGTGACTTGCCACATCAAGTCCAACTGCTGCACAAATCGACATTTCAGAATTTTTTCTGCATTCGAGCCAATCTCTCTTTTCAGAGTGGACACCACCTCAGCATCAAGTGGCTCAAGAGATTCAGCTTCACTTAGCATGCAGTGTGTGCTATACCTCGGCAACTGCACAAAAGCCTGATTGAGTTTGGCTAGTTTGGAAAATAGCACCTGTGCTGTGTTGCCAAAATCAACAAATTCTACAAGAGCCTTAGAGTTGGAGACCACTTCTTTAACACTTGCCCGGTACCATAAGGAATCATCAGGAAACTCTGCTTCAACTAGGTCACCTGCATCTACCTCACTGATGCTGATTTTGGGAGTGGATAATGTTTCATTCAGCTTTTCATTCAGGGAGAATATTTCATCCTCTTCTCGGACGAGCTGCACATAGAAACTTGATGGGCTGTTGTAATGTGAAACATAAACATCTGCCTCCATATCCAATGTGATCGCATTATTGGGCATGTCTTCAAGTTTAGGGAGTTTCGGAGAGTTGGTTTGTGGAAGCACATTGTTAGATTCTTCAACAGGTGATTGAGAATCCAATTTAGAGTTTGTGACGGTGAGATTTTCTTTTCTTTCAGTATAATCAATTTGCTTGCTCTGCTTTTGCCTTAGATGTGGTGTTAGGTAGAGTTTTTGAAAATTCGGTCTTGAAGGATGTGTGACTTGTCTCGCCTGATGCGCTGGTTTTGGCTCAAGGGCGTTGCTTTTGTGGATGACTTTGGCAGAAACAGACTTTGCTTCTTTCACGCCATTTGCATTCTCAAGAGCTTTCTGGCGCTGGGAGTGAGCTTTACCTTCAGTCTGAGCCTGCAACTGAAACATTTTCTTTATCTTTGAATTGATTTGAGTGTTTTTGTGGTAAAGCTCAACCAGGAGGCTCCCATTTGGTTCTTTGGCTATAACCAGTGCTTGGAATTTACATTCGGTCACTGCTGATTGAAACCAGTCATTCACCTCACTGGGGACATCTGTTGGAACATCAGAGAGACTGCACAAAACTGCTTGCATAGGGACAGACATTATGTCCTTGGCCTCTTTGGGCACAGGAATCAAGTCTGATTTGTCCACTTCAGCTGTATCTCCATAATCAACAAAGTAAACCAGGATTGATGGCTGGAGTGTCTTGATTTGTGCCCTGTACCACAGCCCATCAGTGTACTTAGCAAAGCACAATTTTTGAAATGATGTTGGGGGCTTCACGTTGCCAAGCTGATAGCAAAGGTTGCCAACCTTCTTATTAAGGTCCTTCAGCACATCAGCATTCCTCTCAAGTTGGCAGTAGAACTGACCGACACCGTTCACACATGTGACTTTGACTTGTTCTTCAGTTCCAATTTTGATGCTGTGTGTTGAGTAGTAGTATGTGTCCAGGCGGTAAGATGGTTCGGGTATTGTCCTGCAAGGTGTCAAGTGGGCAAGTTCGGCCATACTGGTGCAGATGCTCTCAAAGGGAGTTTCTAGATCCACGATGTTGACAACCAGTTTCTCTTCATTGTACACGACTGCATACACAGTGCACTTTAATGGAACAAAGGTAGAGGCAGCCATTTCCACAAAGTTCTGAAACTTTTCTTTTGCCTTATCATTCCAATCATTTACAAGTGACATGATCTCCAGAGGGTTGAGTAGACTGCACCGAAATGCTTGGCCGTGCAGATGAAGAAACTCATGGCTGATTTTCCTCAGGTCATGGAGAGAGACTGTCTTCGTTTGGCCGTAGTCAACAAACAGAACAACCACTTGAGTTGGTTTGTCTTTGCGAATTACAAGACCTCTGTACCACATTCCATTGCCAGGGTGTCGAACAACACAAGCCGCCTCTGTAAGAGGCTCATAAATGCTGTCTGCATAGTGTCTCTGTATGTCTCGCATCAGCAATTTCAACTTCCATGAGTTTTGAGCACGCTGACACCAAAAATCATTTGGGCTCTCGATGCTAGTCACATTGACTTCAAGGACACTACCGATAGGAAATATATTTTCCTGGAACTTTCCAATTTGTAACACTTTGCTGGAGGGCTCAATGTTATTCTGGGTCTGAAAAAGAACCTCCTTGTTTTTATTAACATCCAAGAATCCAGTTTCTGGCTTTTCACTGGAGATTTGGGATGTTTTTTTCATCTCATTACGTTCGGCAAGACCAGAAGAACACATCAGCTTGGCAATATCCCTTTCTCCTCGTGACTTGGGATCTGTCAGTGTTACAACATGTGTATCATTGTGCTTTCCCATCACATGTACATTAAGGAGTTTGTCTGTGGTCGTTTTGGTGAAAAACTCAATGGCAGAGCAACTCCATCTCAGGTCTTTTGGCCTAAGGCCTGCCAGTGAACATTTCAGCGCAAGCTGTGGCAATTTTTTAAACTTATCAGGAAGAGTCCTGATGTTACTCCAATCAACCTCCTCAGTTCCGCCATAATCCACAAAGAACACCTTGATTTTTGATTCACCAACTTCTGATACAATTGCTCTGTAGAAATCCCCATCAGCTGCTTTGGCTGCACAGCAGGCACCAAGGGTAGGCGTTTCCATCACGTAGATATTGTCTGAGGATTTGTACAAATGGAAAACGCCATCCATTAATTTGTCAAGCTCATTTGCATGGTTTTGTGTTTGGATCCAAAATTCGCCCGGGTTGGATATGTGAGACACGCATGCCACATGTGAAGAGTCGGGTAAGATGCTTTCAACTGGAAACACGGTAATTCTCTCCACCTTTTCTTCCATCATCATGGTCTGCCCAGAAGAAGACATTCCTTCATTATTTTGAACCTGGGGAGGATGCTGGCTGCTGGGTGGCACGTTTCCAATAGCATATTCCCCAAGTGTTTCTTCACTCTCCTGCAGAGAATGCTCCTTAAAACAAAACACATTGTTGAGGTTTGCATTTTCATCACCATAGAGTGTAACATAGTAAACACCCTCTGTGATACTTTGGTAATGGAATTTGGCAATGAGAGTCTTGTGCAAGAGTAAAGACTTGAGGTAGTTAATCTGGTTGATTGTCCATCCACCCTCCTTGTCGAAAATTCCATGGAGTGAGCACACATATGTCACAACAGGCATTTTGAAGAACTCTGGAGCCAGTGGTCTTACGTTTTCCATTTGAACCAATTGTTTTGTACCATAGTCAACATTCAACACTTCCACCTGTTGGCTTCTTGGAAATACCTGTTGCAGAACAGAGCGGTACCAACTGCCATCATTTCCTCTTGCAGCACAAGGAAACCCTATCATTTCAGGATCTACACTGCAGCTGACCATTCTGCCCCTGCAGCACTGTGTGATTTGCTCTGAGAGTTTCTTCAACGCTTGAGAAAAAACCTTCAACTGGCAGAAAACACGCTGTGGACTGGTCACTTCTGTGACTACCACGGTCTCCACAGCTCCTGTTGACAGCTCTGGAAACATGTACAGATCCTTTTTGTGGAGTTGCTCAACTTCACCCATGGAGGTTTGATTAATCTTTTCAGCTTCAGTTTTAAGATGTGGTGACTTTAGAACAAAATCCAGGAACATGCTTGGTTCCAGTTTCTTTGCTAATCCCATTTCATACATTTGACTGGCTATGCACGGTATATCTAGAAGCAGCTTTCTTTCATGTACTAGTACATCTTGCACATGCGCCTTTACTGTCCGTCCTCGAAGGGACTGCATGAATTCAAGCGCAAACGGAGACCATCTATTTTCAGGAGAGTGTGGCGATACATTGGCAAGCACACAAAACTCCACTTCAGGTGATAGCTGGAAGTGCTCCCTCTTACCCCAAGCCAACAGATTTGTGGTAGTGCTACATGTGATCCCTTGGTCAATGAGGAAGACTTGGTAGTTAGATCCATTTCTTGTGATGATGCGGGACCTATACCATGTACCTTCAATCTGAGCCAAGCACAAGTCACCAGGATTTCCCTCAAAGTCATGAAATAAGTTTCCAGGCGACTGAATATTTTTGGCCAGGGATTGATACTCCCGCGCCCTCGCCTGGCCAAAGTTGGCCCAGAATTCTACGAGCTCACAATGAGGATATGAGTGAACCCTGCTTATCAGGATTGTTACATTAGAGCCTCGTGCCGGAGGTCCATGGATGGATGCCATTGAAACCGTTTCGGTCAAAGTCTCCATGTGTCAATTGACATTCGCTGCATGTGAGCAATGGATGATCTGGAAGGCAATAAGACAAATGTACATCTTGTAAATATATTACATAAGATTGTTGAGTGGTGCTGCATGGTGCTGTATGACTTTAGAATAAAACCTTGGGCTGTGCAATTAATCAAAATACAACTTAAAAAAAAACACGATGACTACTAGGTTTGAAATCAGTCCTTGTCATTTCTGCCTTGGATACCTGCTGATGAAGTCGTAGTCTAGCCAACAGCAGTACGCATGACAGTACACAGCGCTAACCCGGAGAGAAAACAACTTCAAAATAAACCTTACCTTACCAAGTGTAATGTATGCAGATCTATGCCTTGAAATGCTTTTACTTTCAAGTTCCCATCAGCATCTCGTGGTAAGTGCTAACGTGACTCGCAATGATTTTGCTTAGTTCACTCAGCAGCGGCGCTCCGCCGCTCCTAAATCCGAGCCGCCGCTCTTTCAAGCCAGCGAGAGAGAGAGAGGAAAAAAACAAAAACAAAAAAGCCAGCCGGAAAAAAAAAAAAAAAAAAAAAACACCTTCGCATATTGAGCCAAATAGCTTTCCGGACAAGAACCAATTATCTCTTACACATTCGTTCTAAATCTGTTTGGATGAGGCTACAAACCTGTTCGGACTGAAGAAGACATTTGCTGTCTACTAAGGTAGGTCGGATGTCATTATGACGGGCGTCTTCTGTTCAATTTTGTGCTGCACGGTGACAGTCACAATTATGGTGTATTTCGACCTTTTTTGGTTGCCATACTGAGGCAGGTGAATGGTTTCCGTGGGAGCTGCTACAAACACGGCTAAGATGCACTTGTTACAATTTAAATTTTTTTGCTGCTGAGGAAATTAACAGGATAGTTTGGGTTTTTGGACATTAATCTGTATAGCATCCTCACCTATAGTGGTGTGCAATAATCAGCACTGACTTGAATTAGAAAAAACTCAGACTCCATTACCGCCTGGGCTGGAACTATTTTTTTGCTCTTATCACTGCCTGGCGCGCTGCATTCAGCTGACAGACTCATGTGTTCCACCGTAATTCTAACTTTGGAAACAAATGAAAACATGTCTGACAACGACACTGAAGACAAAGACAATGTCTTTAGCATTGAACCAAGGGGGTATCTTTATTTCTGTGACCCCCAACCAACTAGCCGGACTACTTTCATTTCAACCAAAACTGGACACCACTATTTGAGAAGCACTGGCGTAAGGCAATCACATTTTTTTGAATAGTTGAGTTTTAATAGTTTAAAATAATCATGATTTCAATCTCAAACAAGAATAATCGTGATTATCCCCCCCCCCTCCCCCCACATAATCGTCCAGCCCTTGTTCCTAACCATTATCTCAAAACCATCTGCTCTCCTTTTCTCGTTTTCACGTTTCAGCGCATCAAAATATGTTTATATGTTTGTTTGTTTGTTTGTTTGTTTCAACAGTTCACTGCTCAGTGTGCTGCGGCCTTGTGTTGGAAAGAATTACTTTAGCTTCACTTCTGACGCACATCGAACACAAATGTGACCAATTAGGCCTCCGAGCCCACTCTGGTGTTTAAAAAAAAAAAAAAACGAGGGTAAGAAGATCTTCAAGTACTTGACATAGGTGTTGTTGCTTTATACACATGATCTCACCTTTTGTTGTTTCCCTGGCTTTGTGGCGTACTTCCGTGCAGATGGCGTCGATTGTTTCACTCAATGAGCTTCCGCCAAAATCTAAGCAGGTGCTAATGCGCTCGGTCGCAGTAGCAGGCTAGCAGCCGTCCAACGTCGTGGAGTATAACCCGTATACAGTTATTTTAGTCCAGAATTTTTTGTAATGCTGTGCACTGTTGCGCAAAAGTGAGCCAAACCCAAATTTTAGTGTTCTAAAAGTAACAAACGCCGTCAGTAACTCGATGACTACCGTAGCTTGTTAGTAAACGACACGCCTACTTTTTCCCTTTTCAAACCGGAAATTACATTTTTTTTTTAATTATTATTATTGCAAACGCAACTTTATCACATCGAAAGATAATCAATACAAATTCAATAGAATCACTTAAGAGAACATTAACAAATAAAAAAAAAAAAAAAAAAAAACATTTTTAACAAGGAAAAGGTAAAATACTAAATAAAGAGGGGAAAAGAAGGTTATGCTGCAATATAACTGGGGGGCGTGTCGATAGTAGACATCAGTACACAAAACAAGTAAAAAATGTATTCAATATTTGTTTTGATAACTTGGCAAAACGATGAAAAGTACACACAAAATAAATTACATGTTTTATATATTTGCATGGTTTTCGTTCTGAGAAGAAGAAAAAAACATGGATAATACATCATGAGCAAAACAAAACGTTTTTTTTCCAATGCTATTCATGAACAACTGAAAAAATATATATTTGAAAAAATATATGTAGAGCCTGGCACAAGACACAACGAACCCACTATAAATCATTTCTAGCTGTAGCTGACTGTAGCTGAGCCAAAGGGGAAAAAAATTAAAAAGATAATAATAATAAAATCCTATTCCAATCAACGTCATAATAAGTCAATGCTTTTTGGTTCCCTGGTTCACATCGTTTTTTTTTCTTAATTTTAATTTCATTCTTCGACTGACTGTTTGACTTGATTCAAGGTTGTTTCTGCTTGTTTGTGATAAGTAAAAAAAAAAAAAAAAAACTGTGCATTTGTTATTGTATCTTTTATCCTGTAGAGGGCAGACAAGCCCAAATCCGTTACGGGAAGTGACGCAACAACAGACGAGGGCGCCATCTTTCCTGACGTCGTCCAAACACAAGCTTTGTTAGCTTTCCTCTTTATATCTGACTTTCTCCCCCAAAAGACAATAATACTTATTCATCATGGCTATGCAAGCAGCGAAACGCGCTAACGTAAGTTTTTTTTCTTACTTCAGGGTGTTTTTGTTCATTTTATTCGGATGTAACTGCAACTATTTTATACACATTTCTCAATGTTAGCACGCTGTTGTTTGCTAACTAGGTAGCCCAACAACGCAAATATTACCTAAGTGCGGCCTATTAACCGGGAATTTTACTTAGCAATACGTACACATTTTTTCGCCACTAATTTTACTGAACGAATTCATGTAAAAATTACGTCACTGGTAGCCATCATGCTCCGGTAACGTTGATTTTGTTTCGTTGTTTTTGTCCCCAAAGTCAGATAGGATACTCTTAAACTGGATAGTGCTAAACGCTAATGTTGTTATTCTGTGACTGTTTTGTCAATCTGTGCAGATTCGACTGCCTCCAGAGGTGAACAGAATCCTTTACATTAGGAACCTTCCCTACAAGATCACAGCGGAGGAAATGTATGATATCTTTGGAAAATATGGACCAATACGTCAAATCAGAACGTAAGTATTACAAATATTGATGAATCAGTGCCGTTTAAATAGGTGTCTTATTCAGCATAAATATAGAAAATAAATTATGATGAAATTATTGTAGTTTATGACAGGTGGTACAAATTGCTTACCCTTTGATTTCCATTAATGATATCAACTTTTCTTCATTGTGCATTTTTTTTTTTTTTATATTTAGGGGTAACACACCGGAAACAAGAGGAACAGCCTATGTGGTTTATGAAGATATTTTTGATGCTAAAAATGCTTGTGATCACCTGTCAGGCTTCAACGTGTGTAACCGCTACCTGGTGGTTCTCTACTACAATGCCAACAGGGTATGTACAATCCTTTTGCATTTTGTAAATCAGCATAATTTTGGTTTTAAATGTATAATTCTGATGTCACTGTTTGTATTGGTTGTTTCTTGTCTTTGCACCTCATATTTAAATCTCAATTCACATGGTTAAGTTTTCTTGTCTTGTGTGTTTTTTAACAGGCATTCCAGAAAATGGACACAAAAAAGAAAGAGGAACAGTTGAAGCTACTAAAAGAGAAATATGGCATCAACACAGATCCCCCAAAATAGAGTTAAGAAAAAGATCTATTCTTTTTATTTTTATTTTTTTTTTTGTTCTGTTGTCAGCCCAATCCACATTTTTTTTCTCCTTCATTTATGTTGAAGAACTTCCGCATTTATTAAAATGAACATCTATTTTTTTTACATTTTTATTCTGTTGATATAGTACGGAAGCGTAATGCATTCACTTAAGAAAAAAAAAACCCTCCTGTTTTTCTGATTTTTTTTTTTTTTTTTTTTTTTTTTTTTTTGGAGGAGCTTTGTTTTTTTGGGAGTATTTTTTTTCTGTTTTTTTTTTTTGGGAGGGGGGGGGGGGGCGTTAGTATTTTTTTCTGTTTTACTGAATTTTTTTAATGTCACAAAAAATATATAAAAAAAGAGAAAAAATATTATTATTATTATTATTATTTTAACATGTGAACTCCCAGTGACCTATTGCAGACCACTGACCTGTTTATATGATTGGGTAGCCGATAGCCCATACACGCCAGTGCAAGCCGTTGAAGTCACTGGGCGGCCATCTTGTTACCACCATCTCACGAGCAGACTAACTATACAGGTGAGGCGGAGTGGTGGGTTTGTGCCGTTTTTTTCCCCCGTTAAGAAATAGTTACCAACACCCCACCCTGCCTCCGGCCTTATACTAACTGCCTGCTTGCGAGGTGGGAGTAACAAGATGGCTGCCCTGTGACTTCAACGGCTTGCACTGGTGTTGGGCTATCTGCTATCCAGTCATATATACAGGTGGTCTGCAACAAGTCACTTAGAATTCGGGGGTAAAAAAAATAATAATAATACTCTGAAAAACAGAAGTTGCTGCTCTGTTTTTTTAATATTATTTTTTTCTGCTTTCTGGATTTTTTAAAAATATTTTTCACCCTGTTTTTCTGAATATTTTATGACAGAAAAAAATATTCAGAAAAAAAAATGCTAAAAAAAACAAAGCTCCCCAAGAAATTAGTCAGAAAAAAAAGGGTTTTTTTTTTTTTTTCCTTCAAGTGAATGCAATACGCTTCCATAATATAGGGAATTAGTATTCTTTTTAATTCAGCATGTGCAAATGTTAAGGTTAATCTTGCATTGGAAATAATTGGAAGGAATGCCCTTTGCTTAATGTGACTTGACAAACACACACACACACTTTTTTTTTTCTTTTTTTTTCTTTTTTTTTTGCAATAACATCTGACCTTAATGTTTCCTCAGTTATTTTTCAGCAACCTGACTTTATATCAGCCTGGACAGAAATAATGTTGCACTGTCAGTAAAATAAATGTTCTTTGTGTAAATGCTCGTCTTTTACACATTTTAGATTTACTGATGTGGAAATAGTTATCTTCTATTAACCATGTACATCACGTGCGTAATTTTACACTAAAGTCTGCGTAACATCCATCAATTTTCCCATTCATGTATATACGCCGTACAATTATGTAAGTTTGGGTCTTGGGAAGAACCACATTTGTAATTTGGTGACTTTGCGCTTCGATTTTATGTCAAAATGTTTGGTTATAATTATTTTGTTGGTGAGTCTGTGTTGTGTAATGAGAGGAAAAGCAGCCCATACAGTTCCTTTTATTAGATTAAATCACAACACAGAGTGTAGTGCAGCCATGTTGTCAGGAACACAATACATGCTACAAAAGAATCCTCGTACACAGTTGCGTTTTGCTTACATTTGGCATCTTCATCTTCGCGATAACAGACATGTAGTTAGAAACACCCACTGCCCCCCTCCAAAAAAAAAAAAAAAGACAACAAAATAGTTTGTGTAAAGGGT
This sequence comes from Festucalex cinctus, assembly GCF_051991245.1. Taxonomy (NCBI): domain Eukaryota; kingdom Metazoa; phylum Chordata; class Actinopteri; order Syngnathiformes; family Syngnathidae; genus Festucalex; species Festucalex cinctus. Next base: position 6,793,820 of record NC_135431.1, on the reverse strand, counting down.
AAACCCAATGAGGACACATTTGCTAAAGAAACACTCGGCTATGTTGAGTTCAAGTGGGCAGGGTGGACTTATTTACTGAAAGGTAATGAATGATGGTCTCTCTCAGGAGGCACCGCACTTTCGTTGACCTTCGTGACACTGGCTACTATGCATCCGCACAATGAGAGAGACATGTTATTAAAAAAGTACAAAAGGGTCGAGTAAATTGTTTAACGTAGCTCTACTAGAAGGGATTTCCTCCACTCATCTGCGAAACTCGCTTGTTCACGCTCTTCGACAGGAGTTAAAACGCAGGCCTAATTTTCTTCTATTCAGCTTCTGTCTCTTTGTCCTGATATGCAACCTGCAAACTTGACGCTCAACAAGGAGATAGGAAGGAATGTCAATGATGTGGGATTGTTATTGTTGAAGTAAATGAAACGACGACTTGATTCAGTCTCAGCACAGTTGCAATCTTAAGCAATCTTCTCAGACTTAAAAACCGAACCAATTAATTGATCGATCCTTGATTAAAGACGTTTCGGCTGAACTCACATCCTCTTTGCTCATTTAACACTTTTAAGTGTTATTTATTTGTCCCTTCAATGGCATGCAATTTTGTAATGAAGATGTATTTTCATTTTGCCGCTCAAGGTCTGAGGTTGGCATCTTCTATAGCTACTCTACAAAGACACATGCTCTCACAGTTAAAGCAGTCAGGAAAAAAAAAATAAAAAATGGAGTCCCACACTAATATGGTTCCCCCCTTTTCTGTATAAAACGTTTTCCTCGCAGGTATCAGCTTTGATAAGGCTTCCTTGTCTTCGGTCGCAGGATGCAAAATGACGAGAGTTTTAAGGCAGAACCTAAAGGCATGCAAATGAACTACGTTTACATTTTTATTTTTATTTTTATTTTGCAGTTTTATATTTCTTTTACCTGACAGTACAAGTATGAGAAGGAAACGCCAGGGCAAAACCGCCTCGCTGTTTTACTGTCTAGTGCTAATATTTGACGGATAGAGGCAGATGCATTACCGAAGGAATTTGGTTTGGTTGACTTTAGTAAAACACGCACAGCTAGCATCAGTGGAACAACAAATAAGAGTATAGCGGCAAATCCGGTGTAGCACGTCATTGATGCTCCAATAGAATGAAACTGGAGGGGAAAAAAAAAACATTGCACACTTCACATTTTGGCATTTGATATTTAAATATATATTTATATATTTTCATATATTATTTGTGCGTGGTGTTAATATACAGTGGCGTATTGTGTTTGTGTATGTATGCGTGTCGTGTGTGTGTGTGTATGTTTTGTTAAAGCAAATAACATTCTCATGCACACGAGTGTTTCAAACACAAGAAGCAAGATCCATTGAAAGGTAGTCCAAGCATTTTTTTTTTCTGTTGTTCAGTGGAAATAGCTGCAAACTGAATGGAACATGAAATTCTTTCTGTGCAGTCCGTGGCGGCAGCGGCGGTGGCGTCTTATCGAGGGGGGGGAGGGGGTTGCTGCGCTCGCCCTTCACCTTATTTCTGGAGGTCGCATTGCAGGAGTAATACGATGGAGGGGTCGCTCTTGGCCGCCTCTTTGAACTCTTCCAGCGAGATCTGGTCGTCGTTGTTCTTATCCATCTTGGAAAAGATCTTGTCCACCCGCTGCTGGGGCGTCAGCCCGTCCTCGTTCATTTTCATCATGATCACCGTGCCCACCATTTTGTAGATTGCCTGCAAGGATGGAACATGTGAGGCCGTCTTCAGATTCATTCAATTTTGTTTGTGCAGGTTTTTTAGTACGCATCTTTCTCTAATTCACCTAAAGGGAACACTTGTATTTAGGGGAGACCGGAGCTAGTTGTAGGGCCCGACCAATATGCATTTTTTTAGGCCGATTTTTTGCAGAAAAAAAAATACTGATTACCGATTAATCTGCCGATTATTTATTAAATTTTATATATATATATATATATATATATATATATATATATATATATATATATATATAATGCATACTTGAAATGAAAATGACAAAATAAAAATAATGAAGTAAAATAACCTAAAACAATAGCAACTGGGAAAAAAAAACAAATACTGACTGTTCATGTGCATTTTGGCCTCTTGGCGGCAGTGTGGTGCCGTGCATCCATGGTGTACACGCTTAAAGTGAGTACAGAAGAAAGCTGCAACGGAATTCTGTTAAAATAATTGTTTTTCACACAATGGGAAGCATTTGTGCCTTTGTGTCGTGTTATCTCATCTGTGGGTATGTGTTCCCACAAGATTTGTGTGTGGAGATTCGTTATTTGAAGGAAAAACACTCCCGAAGTTGATGCTAACTTCCTGTTAGCATTTGCTAACTTCCTGTTCGATTTAGGCTAGCGATGTTTTAAAAACGAAGCAAGTTTTGTATTAAATAAATATACAGCGTATGTGATTCTGAACATTGTGTATTTAGTTTTACAGTTAACTCCAACTGTAGTGTCATTAAAGGACGCTTAGGGACAACAGAATAACATAACGCTACACACTTGCTAGTTGCTAATGCTACGCAACCAAAATGGTGCATTCATGGTACTTTCACAGCGTCGGAAACTTCGGTCTTCTTTGATAACGGTAATAATTGGCCATTTGGCCCAATTGACCGATTGTTTTTGCCGATTTTTCAAGGCCAATAATCGGCTGATTATAATCGGTGGCCGATTAATCGGCCAAAACATGCCTTCTGAAAATTAAACTGCACTAAAAAAGTAGCCACCAGAGGGTGCTCGAACTGTACACCCTGGAAATCAACCTGACTTTTTTTTTTTTTTTTTTTTAACAGATGTTCCGCTTTTAATATCGTGACATATATTGTGGCAGTTTTAATATCGCGATATCACGACATTGCCGGTATCGTTGCATCCCTAGTTATTCGTGGCTAATTGAGCATTTGTTGTGAGTTCGTTTGCAATGTTAGCAAATCTATGGGTACAAAGTTAACTAGCTACAGCTAACTTTTGGTTAAAACAGGAAAAAGAAAAACAACTCCCAAAATGTCTCTGAAGAATAGATGTCCTAACCAAAACAATTAAATAAAATAGACCTAAAAACCAACCCTCTTGAGGCTATAAAAATTCGGGCACAACAGCTGAAGAGTTACTACATTTGTGACCTCCAAAGCCACGCATATATTCAACGCATTAGTGATACAAATTCATATGGTGGCTTCATTTGACAAGCGGCTGTTGTGACAGATGGTGCACCTGCAATGCAGAGGGGATGCATTGGGGACAAACTGTACTGCCCTACTGTAGTGGTCATACAGGTGAGTGAGCCAGCATATTAACTTGGGACACAAATAACATTAAAATCGTTCAGTGAGTTCATTTTTGCTTCAAAACCTTTGTAGGAGTAGATATATTATGATTTAAGCATTCTAATACGTTAAAAAATTCTTCTGTACATTGGTTTAATAAAAAAAAAAAAAATCTCTAACTACAGTATTTCATGCAGTGCACCATGAACAACAACTGTCATGTCTCCGCGCGCCCTCTAGGAGGCGGTACAGGCCAATAAAAACAATGTGTGTGGTTCACGCCTCCCTGATTTTCCAGTTGCCTGTTTTTTGGAGCTCGCAGACAAAAAGCCGCAGGCTTGAAGGAAACGTGTGAATTGGCCAGCAAGATCCAAGATATCCAGCAGGCGAATATGATGACTCATACCGACGGACGGGCTCCCTTGTTTATCGTCTTGGTGTCTCATTGTCAGGGACTCCATAGTTTCACACAATGTCTCCATGGCAAAGAATACAACTGAGGAAGACGAGTTAATTGCAGTATTTTTGTGTAGGGAGACACATTTGGTAACTGAGCACGTCTTCTGATGCTGCCTGACGACATATTCATAATATTGTTTTTATTGTTTTTTATTTTTGTGTATTGTTGTTTATTGTGTATGCTGTATCGAGAAAGTCATTAACCAAGGAAGCCTGTATTCACTTTTATTTTGCAACACTATCCATTTTATTATATTGTAATTTAGGGCTGCTCGATTATGGAAAGTATAATCACGATTATTTTGGCAATAATTGAAATCATGATTATTCAAACGATTTTTGTTTTTTCTTACAAAACAAGAAAATGTTTAACCTTTTAAAAATATTAAGAACAATTTAAAAAAAAAATAGAAACACTATAATTATGTAAGTTCCTTTTGGATCAAACAGAATGTATTTATTTATTTATTTATGTTAGCAAAAACTTGAAGTTGGAGTGCAGCTTTTGCAGTGTGTAGAAGGACGATCATTTATTTTTGGGTACAAAACAGGAAAAAGTTAAATGTAAAAAAATCAATAAATAAAAAATATTTAGACAAATAAAATTATTTGAAACACTAACTATGCAAGTTCCCTTTGGACGGCAATTTTTTTTTAACTTAAATTAGTTTTTAAACTTAGAAAGTTGCAAATGTATAAATTTAAACAAGCCAAAAATTAGATTTTATTTTTTTTGAAACGATTATGCTGATTTTGTAATTGGGGAGTGTAATAATTGAAATTATAATTGAAATTCGATTAATTGCACAGCCCTGCTGTAATTTGGAATTTCAGTTTACATTTAATTGCAAAAATCCAGCATATATATTTCATATAACAATTATACTGGTGCATATTAGGCGCAAAGTTTGTAAATCCAATTTAGAGACATTCACTACCTACCTCGATGATCTCCAGCATCTCCACCCGTGTTATCTTGCCATCTCCATCCAGGTCGTACATGTTGAAGGCCCAGTTAAGCTTCTGCTCGAAGCTGCCCCGCGATGTGATGGACAACGCGCAGATGAACTCTCTGAAGTCGATGGTGCCATCGCCGTTCTTGTCGAAGGTCCTAAAGGCGTGCTGGGCGAACTTGGACGCGTCGCCGTAAGGGAAAAACTACAGGGAGGGGGGGGAAGGAAAAAAAAAAAAAGAGGTGAATGTTAAAACATGTTTTTTTGGTTGATTTCAAAATTAAATATGTTGATTCCCATTTCGTAGAAATAGAAATTCAAAAATGTAGTAAAAACAATTCAATCATCAATCAACATGTGGCTCTCTGTGGACCTCCTAAAAAAAAAAAAAATGTGGAACTTGATATTTTTTCAGGCTTATTTTTTATGTTTTAGATAAAATATTTTTTAAATGAATTAATTATTAAATAAAAATGAATAAATAAATATTAAAAAAAAAAACGTTAGGGTCCAAATGTTTAAGTTAAGTAAAAGAGAGATGAAAGTTTGAAAATATTGCCTAAAAATGTCCAAAAAGTGATCATATAATGTCCAAAAAGGAAGAGGAAAAGCAAACAATTACTATAAAATATCCATAAAATTCCCCAAAATGTCAGAGAATGGAATTTCTTTTTAAAAAAGGCAGGGGAAAAAAATGTTCAAAAAGTAACCATAAAATGTCCTAAAATGAAATAAAGGCAGAAGATCACTTTAAAATGTCTTTTAACTGCCAAAAAAGAAAGTCAGAAAATAGATTTAAAATAAAACATTCCAGAAGTAATTATAAAACATCCAAAAAAAATCACAATAAAATGTCCACAAAAATGTCAGAAAATTGATAGCACAAAAGGCAGAAAAAAAAAGTCAAAAAATAGCCATAAAATGTCTAAAAAAAGAAGAAGAGAGGCAGAAAACTAACATAATGTCCACAAAATTGCCAAGAATGTTAGACATTTGACAGAAAATCAGAAAAGTCTAAAAATGTGTGAAAATGAACTATGAAAAATTACGACCAAAAAAAAAAAAAAAAAAATCCCAAAACAGAAGACGACTTTGGGTATCATACTATTGCGCTACTGTTAGTACCCCGAACCATCAATGGATGTCAACATGTATTACATGGTGTAAATGTGGCTCTTTTTTTTTAAATGCACAGTGGATGAGTTAAATTAACAAATGCACAAATTTACAAACAAAATTGTCTAAAAAATATTATGTTGGTTCATGTGCTATATATGCTTTAGTTAATGGAACAATACATATTGATATGTATCAATAATCTTGCAAGGCCAATCAAATATCTATTAGCTAGCTCAGTCAGCAGTTCACTGGTAGTTTTCAATCCGAGAAGTGACTTAAATGACAGATGAACTACAAAAGATGAACCGCCGAGACTGAACAATCCTGTCCACCTGACTTGCCTGATTAAAAACTCATGTCGTGCAAGACATTGGAACTTACATATATGAATTGGAATTACTGCACATCAAACATAAGTACGAAAAACGGCTTCCTCTGTTCTACTCATTGAGTGAATGGAGGCATGTGTACTTTTGTTCCCGGACCAATTCACACTGTGTCCTTGCTTGTGTGGATAGCAGAGACTATAATCCTACAAGGAAAACGACAAGGGCACTCGACTAGTCCCGCCTGAGCACAACTGCAGCAGCACTGTCTGGAATCGCAGCAGCAGAGTTAGAAGTGCAGATTGAATGAGAGCCACTACAATAGCTATAAATTCATACTTTTCACAGGCACTGTAAGACAGAACGTCAGAACGACGTGATTCAACACCACTACAAAAACAGGGATGTAAAAACGTTGCTAAATGAAATACCTCTCTGACAGAATAAATCCAATCTGAGCGTTATCATTGCTAAGGCCCAATTTACAGCTCTTGTTTTATCTCTCAATCGATTGTGCGTGTGAACCTAATGTTATGGCTGGTGAGTATATGATACAAAAGAGAGTGTGAGGGACTTTTTCGGAGGTGTAGAGGCAGGGATATGTTGTCTTGAGATGCCAGTAGGGGTCAGTGGTGTCTGTGTGTTTATGTATGAGTGGGCGGAGCTGTGGGTGTGGGTGTGTCACAAAGGTAGAGTGATTGCTTAATCAATGTCACCTGTGTCCCTGAAAACGTTTTGCTTGTTGGTACAGAAAGAGAGGATGCAGGGTGCTGTTATTTTCTGTTGACCGCTAGATTGCCCACTAGATTTATACCACCATATTGTCCCACTCAGCAAGTTCACCGTCAGTAATAGTACATAGAAAATATAGTATTGAAGAGTCAAACTGCAGTAAAGCACTCAAGTTTCCATCTTGGAATCAGCGTGTCGGACAGAGCCCCCGTCTTCTTGGTTTGGATAGTCACAACAGGAGGTGACACACTGATTTGTAAAGAGCCCAGATGAAGAGGTAAGTGACTGTCTCACACTCTCCTCGCAAACCCACAACAAGGACTGCCAAACCCTGGAAGAGGGAACAGCGGGAGAGGTGGGGTTGGCTTTTCGTGAGGACGAACGCAAATGAAGCAAATGACGGAGAGACGAAGCAACCGCACCCCCTTATGAATCCGCAAAGTTATGAAACACAGCGCGTTATGTAAAGTCATAAGCGAGAGAGGGAGGGAAGAAAGTAGGACGAATGGGCGGAGGGTGTCGAGAGACTGTAAGACTTCCGTAACTGGAGTGCTATGACTTTTCGAAGCTCAAAGTGGCAGCAGGAATGTCATTTTAACTTGTAAGGGACAATCATTAGTCAAATAATGGATGAACGAACGCTGAAATCCTGCTTTGCATGCCGTCGAAGGTTACGCACTGCCCATCGAGACTGCCGGTGCCTCACGTCAAAATTGTACGCGTCTTGAAAAACAATCAACCCGTACTTCTTTTGTTCATCTAAGTCAGTCGGCAAGACGGTTAGCACTGTGATGACAATAAGACGTTATGAGAGAGAGGGAAGCAATGCCAATTTAGTCCGTCGCGATCAAAATTTGATTTATGGCCTCATTCGCTTTAATGTCCTTTGATGACGTAGGATAAAACGATAAAAATGATCGATCGGCGGTCAAGAGGTCACGATCAAAGGCCTGGTATGACGTAGGATGAAAGGGAACGATAAAAATGATCGATCTTTTTTTTTTTTTTCGATGATTTTTTCTGACGATTCGATTTTTTTGCCGATTTTTTTTTTTTTTTTACGATTCGTTTTTTGTTTTTTTTTGTTTTTTTACGATTCGATTTTTTTTGACGATTCGATTTTTTTGAATCGACAAAATCGAATCGTCAAAGATCGAATCGTGATCGAATCGTCAAAGATCGAATCGTGATCGAATCGTCAAAGATCGAATCGTGATCGAATCGTCAAAGATCGAATCGTCAAAAGATCGAATCGTGATCGAATCGTCAAAGATCGAATCGTGATCGAATCGTCAAAGATCGAATCATCAAAGATCGAATCGTCAAAGATCGAACCGTCAAAGATCGGATCGTCAAAGATCGAATCGTGATTGAATCGTCAAAGATCGAATCGTCAAAGATCGAATCGTGATCGAATCGTCAAAGATCGAATCGTCAAAGATCGAATCGTGATCGAATCGTCAAAGATCAAATCGAGATCGAATCGTCTGAGATCGTCAACTAAAAAAAATCTAAAGTGGAATTCCCAAATGTTAATTATTATTATTATTATTATTAATAATCTATCTATAAATCTATTCAAAATTGTAACTAATTTAGCTTTTGTTCTACATGGCCCTGTTTGATCTCCTTTGCTCTGCTGCCACCTGCTGGCCGTTTGTGTAATAACTACCATTTCTGCAACCGTTCTTTGCAGTTGAGAGGCTGCATCAAAGCCTTCTGTATGCTCTAGCATAAAAAAAACAAAAAAACAAAAAAAAACGTATAAATATGTCTTTGGGACACTTAGAACATAAAAAAAAAAACGTATTTACACATTATTGGGAGCAAATGAGTTAAGTGGTTACCACCCCTTTGTCTGTCTCATTCCCATCCTGTGGTTGTAGTTCCTGGTTGTGTTACAAGTTTAATGTCAGGGTTTATACAGACACAGCTGGCTTGATGAGAGCTAACATCAGTGGATCGTGCGAGCCTGGCACGGGCCAATCTGGAGAACACGCACGCAAAACGCATACACACGCACTGTTGTTAAGCAGAACATTAAAGCCTCTCTAATCAGGCTGCAAGCTGGCACTGGTTCTCATCCAAACACTTTGATTGGCAGAGAAGGGAAAGGAGGAGACACTTGACGAGTCGCACTTCAGTGAAAGCTATTTCTCACACTCTGGATGCAACATCGAAGAACAGATGCATAATTCAGTCCAGGATGGAGCGTGCGCACACACACTCGGTGAAATAGCACAAAAGAAGCTCATCGGGAAGTGAGAAAAGGATTTAGCAAGTTTGGGTTGAAAATAACCCCCTTAGCAGCAGCAGCTTCCAGATCCACATTTGTGTTTGCTTGCTGCTCTTCAGATAACAGCTAAGCTGGACAGACATCTTGCATCTTAAAAGCTTCCAGTGATGAGCTTGCAAGGGTCAGGATTTAAAATGGGGCGATTTAGTTATTCTATGCGCATTCTGTTGCAGTTTGGGGAGTTGCAGATTGCATGTAACTGGATTATATTCCACAGCAGTTATCTGGCAACTAAAAAGGATAGAATGGAGCCAAATTGTAAGAACAAAAAAAATAAAATCCCTCTCAAATGAAACTTATCTCCAATTTGTAGTGATTAAAATTTCCACTTTCACTGTGCTTGTCTTGTACACATGAATGCATTGTTTGATATGGCACTTTTTTGTCTTGCTTGAGTTTTGTCAAAAATTAAATTCAGGAAACTGTTGAAAATTTTATCCGCATCATGTTATACAACGTTGGGCCTAATTTACTGGAAGAATATCCAGAGCCACTTTCAAGCACCAGCTGATGTCCAGTTGTCAGACTACAGTGTGTCAAACACCATACTGCAGAAACGCCCATAATTGATACACCTGCTACCGTGTCAAAATCAAAAGGTAAGCAGAGCTGCATTGAGATTTGATGGCTGCACAGATTAGCGTTAGCTCAAGGTTGCCGTTACATACTTGATAGCGTAATGAATAGGGATGTTCGATACCATTTTTTTTCAGACCGATACCGACAGACCCTCAGTACTCACCGATGCCGATACCAACTGCCGATACCAGTAGTAAATTTTGACAAATTAAAAAAAAATCACTAAAAGATATTTTTAAACAAATATATTTCCTTTAATCTTGACAAAAAAAACAGCACAGTCACTCTTCAATAGTTTTAACGCTCAAAATAAAACACAAAAATGCTCTTTTAGTTTAAGATTCACAATTTTGAAGTATTTCCAAACCGGTGAAGTTTTGGTGAAAAACTGCTGCAAGCTAGCGCCAGTTACAGGCAAGGAGGACTCACTTAACGTCTTCCCCCTCTGCCATCGGTCGCTTGTACTCGTCTGCGTCACGAGTACTCGAGTACTTGCACCGATACCTGGTATCGGCCCGATACCGATACCTGGTATCGGCCCGATACCGATACCTGGTATCGGTACTCGCCCATCCCTAGTAATGAAGTTGTCAATGTGGGGTGGCAGTTTTTTTTTTTTGGGCTGCTACGCATAAACTTGCCAGGACGTGATGACACATGGCCTTCAAAACATTGCATTGGCAATGCTCCACCCTCTGCGGTTATGTTAACGAAAGTTACTCTCACCTTTTTTGTGAGTTAGCAGCACTGAAGTCCCATATAGTGTTTGACCAAAAACGATTAGAGCACCGCTGCGAATAGTGAAAATCTGCACGTAATTTAAGTTCCCCCAACGAAATAATATCTATAGATGCCACAAGATGGTGGAAAAGCACTACTTTGAAACTCCTCAATCCACTTCAGTATAGTTCTTTAGAACTAATTGTGCAGGGCTCAGATAATGACCAAACGCGGCTCCGCTTCAGAAAACAGGTGAGCCGTGATTGCTCGTTACCTGTGTCCTGAGCAACTGTGATGTCATTTTTGCTGTCAGTCAACAGCAAGTTGTAAAATGGCCGCCATCTGCAATGGATACAAACGGGTGGCATTTACCGCTTAATTCATATTCCACAAACACAATATTAATCAGAATGTTGTGTTCAGACTTGTGGCGAACATATTATTGTAACGAGAAGATTTGACTTGACTTCCCCTTTGAGGCCCTGGAGACGTGTAATTTGTCTTTCGCACTCTGCAAAATGAATCACATTCCAACAATCAGTCGTTTCCTCTGCTTTCCGTCAGTCTTGTGTGTAGCTGGAGGGCTGCGTAAATAATGCCTTAGTCTCATGCATCACTGTCAGGTGCAGTGAAGCCCGTTTGGAGTATCCAGCAGGACCTCGGGCTGACTGCACGCTCATGGTTGTTTAGATTTCTCGTCTTTTTGCACAGAGGCTTGGGAGGGACACAGCACGGGAATACAATATATGCATAATCCATCGCGGGCTTATTTACAGCGCGATTGTGTGCGTTCGAGCGGGTCTGCGCGAGGGGGGGACGGAGCCGGCGTTCCCTCTTACATAAACCTTTCATGACATGCAAGGCAGAGACTGAAACTCAGCCAGCACAAGGCTATTGTTGCCACTGCTTCCAAGGCTTTGGGGTTTCCACACAAACGTGCGCACAAACATAAACATTAGAGCAAAAACACTCCAATATGCTCAGTTCTTGGTTACGCTCAGATTAGCAGATAAAAAAAAAAAAGAAAAAAGAACTTGGGCTGGTTTCAAACCAGTAACTTGCTGCTTACAAACCAAGCAAACTGACCACTATATTATTCATTCAGTTATGTTAGACAGTGCAAAAGTTTTAATTGTAGTTTACACAAGTGTCATCCAGAACCCGGGTGATTTTAAGACAGCCAATTGTCATTGCACTTTGGCATTGCAAATAGAAAGGATAATTGATTGCTTTGAATTCATTTGGACAGAATGTTTACTGATAAAGGCTACTTTTGTCCCTTACGAAACGAAAATATATTGCAATATATAGCAAAATATCATGCAATACATTTAGCGATATATTCCCATATATGACATTTAGTATTTATATTTCACTATATATTGCAATATATGCATAGACAATATATGTGTATATATTGATAAATATAAAAAATGTATTGCAGTCCAGACCAAAAGGAGCACTATATTTTTACGTGTAACAGATTGTTACAACAATATACTGTAATATATGTGTATGCGTGTGGGCTCACATATTCCCACTATAAACTGTACAACATTGAGAAAATACAATGAAGACAAAAAAATTGCATAATGAAATATTTATTTTTGGCCACCTTGAAATATACTTCCATTGTTTTCAACCCTCCACACTGGATCTTGGACGTATGCATGAATACAGACATGGATGTTGTGGCAGATCAATTAGCATACATTTTCTTTAAAAAAAAAAAAAAAAAAAATCAAATCAAAAATCTGTTTTCAACTATGAAATTCCCTTTCATACCAACTACATTTTCAACATTAAACATCTGGTTCTTCTTGGAATATCCGTTTGATCAGAATCCGGAAGGATATATTTTCTTTTCATTTTGGATCGGTCCATTTTCAATGTTTGTCATAGCCTAGCTGCTCTGTAGCTTTAGCTCGTTTGATAGGATGAGATATAAATAACTACATTTACCAGAGTGCTCAGCGCGAATGACAACCAATCATAGCGCACGCAATGTCTTTGGCGCATGCGCAATGTTAGGCGCGAAGAAACATTTGAACGCGAGACTAGAGTATGCCGAGTAGCTCGCTCCCGGCGACGGTAAAAGAATTGCCCGGAGCAGAAAATGTCAAAATATAGGTTCGGACTTCGCCCTCGTTATCAACTGGATAATTTATTTTGACCCAGTTGCCATTACAAACACGACGTATCTTGTTCAATGTCGCACAACTAACAGCAAGAAGCCTGCTAATGGATGGCCCGTCGAAGATGCTGTTGTTCTTCAGTTAGCAGGTGAGTCGCTCTTCTCAAGCACAATTTATCACTTTTCTCCTTCAAGTTAGCGTTGCCTTATTTAAAAACAAAACAAAAAAAAAACGCCAAAATGTTTGTTCTGTTTAGTTTAGCATACGTGTATCCTTGTTTGACTATTTTAATCATTTATTCTGTAATATTTTTTTCAATTACATTGGTGTTAACATTGACATTAAATTTGTATTTGTTAATTAATATAGAAAAAGAGGCCACACTGAGAGCTGCTGTCTAGCCAGGAAAACGACGTCCTCATCAGTGATCTGCAGAGCCAGATCAAGGCTTTATGTAAAGAAAATTCAAAACTGTGAAGCATGGTTGTTAAAGGCGAGTATTGAGCATTATGTAATTCATTATTATTGTACATCATATGGTATTTAGACAACTATAGCCTGAGGCTGATTCTTAATGTGCTATCTACATCTAAAAAGCAGTCGCCCATTATTGGCATGTGTAGTCAGATAGGTAGGACCACTGTGGATAAAAGGATGAACGAGCATGATAAACTGTGCATGGAGTCGGTGTCTACTCTAAATTACTCCAGTTATAATTATTTGATATGTCAACTGATGTGTGGCTTCGTGGACAAAGTTATTGACTGTCTGTATAATCTTGTACTTTAAAAAAAAAATAGAAATTCCTGCTCTGTTGGTGGAGGTGAAAAAGCTAGTTTCCCACAACACCGCGACCAACGAAAATGTTGACAACCGCCCCACCAAAGATGCTGTTGGACCAGATGCTGAGAGTGACTATCTCGGCGAAACATCACTTTGCATACTTCGCGGACCCACACAAGTAAGTACTGGTATTTGAATTTCTAACATTAGAACTTATAGCATTATTGCTTGTGGTGTTTTTCTCTGTGTTGTCCAGCAGTTTCCCGGGGCCAAAGAAGCTGATGTGAGAAAGTCCACCAATAATCGAATCTGTGAGCTAAGACATCAGGTGAAGCGGAAATTGTAAGCTTTATAAGTATTTTCAACTTGTGTATTGCACTATTATAGGATAATAAATAATAATAATAAATAAATTTGTTTGTACTTATACAAGATTGCACTTTCAAGAATTTGCACTGTTTAATGCTGTTCCTGTGAACAAAGTACATGTCTGCCTCAAAATCCTGTAGTTTTTTTTGCTTTTCTTTTAAAAGGAAATAAAGGTGAATTTTGATAAATGCCGATTAGTCTGTGTTAATGATTTGCCCATATACTGTTTGTTACACATTTCTATATAATTACACACCTATTCTATAATGTAATAAATATATTAATGCACATATTTTTACATATTTATGGTACATTCTACCATATATTTTCTCATATATTTTTACATATATGTTCATATATTTCTCCATATATGTAAAATACATTGACACATACATTGAAAATATATGCAACACTATATCTTTACATATATTACCAATACATTTTCCTGTATAAATTACAAGGCATGACTGGATATTTATGAATATATAATTAAATATATTTTGGAATATATAAACAAATATATTATATCTTGTACTCAATATATTGTGATATATGGAAAGCGGCAATTTTTTGGATATTTTGCAATATATTACAATATATTACATGAAGATATAATATCTTGTGTAATATATTATCACTAATATAAAATTCCATATATTTACAATATATAATATATTGTTGTATATACTGGGAAATAATATATTTGAATATGTTGCAATATATTTCAAATAATATATTGGTAAATATATTTTCGTTTCGTAAGGGGTCACTATCCCATGGAGGTCTCAGAGCTGGGTCCGCACCTTATGATGTCATAAAGTGAGCACTCGCTCGTTTTCTCCGGTTGGGAGGGGCTGGTGCTCGCTAGAATTTCTCATAGTGGGGCAAATGGAGGAAAACACCACTTCCGCTGAAGCTCCAAAAACGTATTTTTCATGTTGCTGTCACATATTTTAATATATTTCAGATTACGTTATTGATCCTAAAAGGGCATTTATCCTAATTACAATCCGTCCAAGAAACATGAACATAACAATGACTAACAGTGTTGTGTTAGCTAGCATATGACACAAGTGGGATGGAATATAAAATTACAAGAAAACTAAAAAAATAAATAAATAAAAGAATAGTTGATACAAGCACATGTACCATGCACGACACCTGATACAGAGGCTGCAGTTACGCTTTAGGCCAAAGCTGGCAGTTGCGAGTAAAAAGGTGACAAACTCCACAATGCACCTTTATTGTAACTACTCTAGTGAGCACTATGGCATTAGTCCAACAGTGTATGAAATAATGTGAAACAAGTAGCACAATCAGCCAACTAGTGGATGAAACGAGGAATTTGTGTGCACATTTGACTGCATTATCAGATTTCCCTTTTTGGCTTGAGGGATGAATTTGTCAACATAACAACCTGACAAGTATGCAATATTCACACTGTTGCCATTTCCTGCCTCCTGTGCTGACTCTGTTCAAAATCAGATACCGACGGGGCAGCCAAGCAGGGCAACAAGCAGAGTGTGACTCATTGCTTGGCTGCCAGGTTTGGCAGGTGAACCTCGCTCGTTGTGACGCAGTTTGCCTGGCAACATATTTCACATCCGCAAGCAGCTTGAGTGAGGTGAGACCACATTTTTAAATGCTCATCATCAGCTTGTAGCCTCACGCTTATTCAGGCACGAAGACAATGGCAGAGAGGAGCGGAAGCAAGAGAGGGTAGAGTGAGAATTCATGCGTAAGCGTGTGATGTGATGCAACAGTGGCGCGCTCGCTCTTATTCTACATTTTCAGGATGTCCGTAATGTGGCTGCATTATTTATACAGCGCCACCAAGTCGTTCAACCTCCTCCTTGATTGTTGATGGTGCATGCATATATCCATAATCTACAATCTAAAAATGCACAGACTGAGCACCAAGTGAAGCAGGATT
Source organism: Festucalex cinctus (assembly GCF_051991245.1). NCBI lineage: Eukaryota > Metazoa > Chordata > Actinopteri > Syngnathiformes > Syngnathidae > Festucalex > Festucalex cinctus. Next base: position 6,778,140 of record NC_135431.1, on the reverse strand, counting down.
ACTTCTGTCGATCGCGGTGAGTACACTTCTCAATCCATGTATTTTTACGAGGCTTCGCATTATCAAGCATTCGCTGAAAGTGCTTCATCAATCATCAATTCCAGTCAATGACGATGCCAACCTCCGCGCGTGTGTGAGTTTGTTCTCTTTAATTCACCTGAAACCCGTTAAAAAAAAAATCCCATACCCTTCACCTTAACCGGATACTTCAGTGTTGTGAAGTTGTCAGGAGACCAGAGGAAGGATCAAAGGAAAGAAAGAGGAGACAAAGTGAAATCCAGCACCAATCAGACTCCACCTACCACCCACAGTGACAAAACCAGAATCATTCGCCAACCCCAGAACCATCTAAACTCCAACAGATTAGGGAGACCTCAAGAGACCAGAGGAAAGACTAAAGAAAGAAAGAAAGGAAGGAAGTAAGGATAGATGAAGCACAGTGAGAGCCACGAACACCAGCCTCAACTAATTCAGCGACCAGTGAGAGTAGATGCTGGTGTGAAGAATCAGAAGAGAAAAAAAAATGCTATAGTGGGATTTCATTCTTTAAAGTTGGCAGTTTTTTGGCAGGGTTTGTGGCGGGGGGTGTTGTATTTTTGATTTTAAAAAAAAGTGGTATCGTTACTTGGTGTCAGTACCGGTGCCTACTCAAGGGTACCTCACGATACGATACGATATGCGATACAAGGCTCACGTAATGATTATCTCACGATAATATTCCTCAGAAATTGTGTGCTTCAAAAAGTCTGAACATAAAATGTGTTTTAAAATGTTAAAATTTACGATATAATACACATTTTTCATAGAAACGAATGCAAAAGTTGCTGGACAGATAAATGTCTTACACAAGTACAAAGTATCTTGTGATTCTTCTTCGCCTGAAGACTTGCGTACATTTCCCCGCCATTCTTATGAGGTGCTCCCCCTAGTGGCCTGCCAAGTAATTGCTCAATAAGTAATGAACAATGGAGCCGTTATAGTGGCTGTATATTAACTACAAATATCGCGATACTTGCGTTTGGCGTATTGATAATCTATCGTGGACAAAGTGTCACGATTTATCATGATATATATATATATTTAGCATTTCAAGAAAAACAAATATTATAATCGTATGAAATTACAGAACATTTAAAATATTCATGCCCCCTCGTGTGTGTTTGAACGCAATTCAAAACACTAATAAAGTGTCTGTGGTTTCCAACTATTGTGGTTATGTTAGTATTACCTTCCATAATGGGATGCTTACAACGTGGTAGCGTGACTGTTTGTTTGTTATGGGGTTCCCATGAGGGGAGTGAGCTGGAGCTACATAATGAAAGTGGAAACATCCATTGTAATGACATGTTTACCTACTGTATGTGAGGTCAATTGGAAAACTTTCTTCTACTACACTAAAAACGTGATCCAAAAAGAGCTGCAAACCACCTCAGGCAAGAGAGGAAATAACATTTTAGATAGAGTTAAGACTTCAATACTTCTTCGTGGCCGTCCTTGCACGTGTGTTGTATCAAAAGAGAGACAAAAAAACTTTAGGACAAACTATCACACCAGTGTTTCCGGAATCATCACCAACTCTTGTTCCAAATGACTTACAAAGGATATGATGTGTCTGGGATGTGAAATTTCACACACTGATGTATAAAGCGCTTCAATGAATGAATTGTCACAACTAGTCACCCATCCATTTGGGCTGCACTGGTGTCAACAAATAGCACTGCATAACTCGAAGCTAATTTCGAATTCTACGTCAAAGTTTTTCATTCAGTGTAATTGACCAAAATGATATGACATGAATTAAGATAGAACTTTATATAATTTCAGTTCTTGTTGTTGTTGTTTTTATTCTGACGCTAATCTTTTCTCTGTTACTGCAAATTAATATTGGCTTGGAATATCGGTTATGGAATATCGATTGACTACTAATAATCAGTATTGGCATTGGCCTTGGAAGGAAAAAAAAAAACAAACAAAAAAACACATGGGTCTATCACTAGTGACCAGTCCTGGGTGCAAACAACTGTCCTAAAGAGGATAATTTGCATATGAAAATGAATATATGTCTGAAAAATTAATAACGTTTTTTTACACTTTAACACATTGGTCTCTATTTTCATGAGAGGTGCAAATCCATCATGGCGGGAAAAAAAACACAGAAATGATCGCAGTAGTGTAAATTAAAAAAAATAATAATAATCTGAGTGCACAGGTGTGAGTCCACAACTGCTCTCTCATTGTTGTGTTGCATGACTCCATCACAGTTAATAACGAATAAATAATGCACACATACATGCATACTTTTCCTGTCTTTGCCTCTTGGTTTCCGGCTAACACTGCTCCGACCAAATATGAACACACCCACCCGCCATATATACAGACACGCAGTCACAGTCACTCTTCACAGGAACAATGTGTCCTGTTAATGTGAGGTCACAGCCGACCGTTTTTCCACTTATCAGCTGGCTGGATTTAAATAAAGCCCTATCATGGATTCACTGTTGCCTAGAAACACAATAGGATGCATCAATAATGGGATTTTCCCTTCAACCTACAGCAATGTTCAAGTCCGTGTTGGCTTTTTTTTTTTTTTTTTTTGGTGCAGATTTCCCTTTTTGTAAAAATTCTTTTGGGTAATTCCAATTGGAACAATTTTAACAGGAGCATTGAGCTCGGCTGTGAGATTTTTTTCAAGGCCATGACGCAAAAGTTTGTCTCTTTCTTTTCTGGTTGGGAGCTGATGCGTGAGCTCCATTGGCATTTAAAGGAAGTGCACTCGTGACCTCAGTGCCCGTGCAGGAGGGTCTTATGTAACTGCGGCACCCTCTGGCATTTCCTGGCACCGGTTATAAAAGATTAATGCTTATTCTTACACTACTCACAATGCAGGCTGGCATCTGAAGTCGGAAGAATTGTACATAATGTGATTAAACACAAATGAAATGGAAAAAAAAAATAGACTCATGTAAACACAAATACAATCAGCAGCAATTATATACCAATTTAACGCAGGTTCATGAAAATTATTTTCTTCTAAAAATGCCAGACAGCCAACAAATAGTTTCTCAAAGAATCCCTCCCACTTGTCAGGGTCTAAATTAGTATCGCTGTTATTTTGTCACATTGTGAGTTTAATTCTGAAATCATCACTGCTCACAAGACTTAATGAAATTACGGGAATAAGTCCTTGAATAAATTCACACCGGCTGCTTAACTCATTTGCTCCCAATAACGTATAAATGCGCTTTTTTTTTTTAATGTTCTAAGTGTCCCAAAGACGTATTTATACGTTTTGTTTTGTTTTTTATGCTAGAGCATACAGAAGGCTTTGATGCAGCCTCTCAACTGCAAAGAACGGTTGCAGAAATGGTAGTTATTACACAAACAGCCAGCAGGTGGCAGCAGAGCAAAGGAGATCAACCAGGGCCATGTAGAAAAAAAGCTCAATTACTTACAATTTTGAATAGATTTGTGAAAACTGATGAAACTTAGCTCTCTTCTAATGCTAATTGCTGCAAAACGGAAACAGATAGAAACATACTCCCCCCCCCCCCCCCCCCCCTGATGAAAGAAGAGACTTTAATCTTGCTTTTGATAGGTTCCATGCCTTTGTAGCAATCGAACACAATATTCTGTGGGCCTTGCAAAATCAGTCAAAATCCAGTAAAACAGCCGGGAGCGAACGGGATTGCTTCTGTGAAAATGGCTGGGAGTGAATGAGTTAATGAGATACAGTAGATGAGATACAGTAGGCTACATATCAACGTGAGTAGAGGCCAATCTGATATGTGCTTCTCTGTTGGTTTTCTGCCCAGATACAGGAACGTCGAATGGGAACATGCCAATAGATCTTATCTAATATCATCAATTTATAATCAACATAATGTTAATTGTTCAATGCAATGTGTCCTTTATGCTGAGTGTGTCATGACCGTGTTTTGCCTGTGTGTTATTTGGGGCCAGGGTTATGTACGGTCAAGTCTGTTTTGAACTGATGTAACCAGCATCTGGTTTCAACTGGTAAAATGCTATGTGATGTCAGGAGCTATGTGATGTCAGGAATATTTAATCTCTTTATTTAGTCAACAGCCAGTCAGATAATTCCATGTCAGTCCTGTTACCCACAACCAATCAAATCGATTCACTGTCTATATAAGATGTCTGAGAAGTGTGTGTTTTTTGTCGGATTATTACTTCTGTTCCTCTGTGCACCTCCACAGCCCAAGTTAGCTTAGCGTCTCGTGATTCTTGATACATTCTCGTTGTTTCTCGTCTACAGTAGTCAAGTTTGTTCTACGCCTCTCGATGTTATGCGAATAAAGAGTTCAAATCTTATTTGTGTCTGCGCTTTTGGGATCCAACCTCTGCTTGTTTCTCAGAATGAATCCAAATCAAAACAATTGCTGCAACAGTTTGATCAGAACTTTTTATTATTATTATTATTTTTAAAGATGAATCTAGCCTCACAATTCAATTAAAGTTTGTTGAACAAGTTCAGACTAAGCTAATTAATTGTTTTAACAGATTACAACGTGCTGGTATCGGTAAGCATCTTCTTTTCCCTCAAAACTAATTAAAATGGATATACAGTGTAGAATTTTGGATGATGTTTCTCCATACCACTCAACTATCAACTCAAAAAAAAAATTCTTCGAATGTTTGAAACGTTTCATATAGAGATGACAATATAACACACGTTTCACTTCACAACCCAGTTCAAATTAGCAGCAGGTACAGTATAAACTCAAAAACAGTTCTTGTTTAGAAAATGGTCATATCTGCCTTTTTAGAATGTGCTTGAACGTTCTTGGCAGAATGTGTCTCTCACAAACGCGCTTGTTGGTATAAAAGATGCTAGTATTGCGCTTAGCTAGTAGTACGCTAATATGCTAGGTGCTGTATGTGTATCTCTCCTGCGACAATAGACTCAATAGAATGAATTTTACCGTCATTTAAATGACCCCAAAGGAACAAAAAACTACAAATGACCAAACTCGTAAAGAGACATAGTTAATCTTCTTGGTTATGTGTATGGTTGGTTGGTCATGTGCTTAAATGTCTTTACTTTGTATTCACTAGTCTAGCTTGACTTATAAGTAGTTCTAAACCAAATGGCAGGTTTAGAATGTGGGTATTGACATTTCTATCTACAAGTATGAACGTGATACATGTAACTGTGTGATTCACCTTGACATAGAGCTGCTGGAACTCCTCTAGGTTAAGACGTCCGGTGGGACAGTCCTTCAGGAAGCCCTTGTACCACTGCTTCAGCTCATGTTCATTGAATTCTGTATTCTTCACCAGATCTTCCATCACCTCGGGGGTCAGCTTGCTGTTCTGTTTCCCCATTTTGCCTGCGCGCAAAAACGAAACACAAAGATGTTTGTCTTTTCTTACAAAAATAGAATAGTGATTCATCAGTAGTGAAAACCGAGATTTCGAGAGAACTCTGACCGTGCAACCAAAGCAAAAAGTTTGCGTGTGTTCTCTGAGTAGGCAGAATTGTGTTTGAATGACGTCAAGGGCTGCGTTTGCGTTTAGTAATAAGGGCAGCTGTGTGACATACACCTTTTCTTGCTTCCTTTAATCAGCTGCTTGTCCTAGTTTCATTAGTTTGTTTCATATTTAAACGCATCCAATCAAAACCAATACAATCTATTAAGCCAGAAGTGTCATACATGTCAGCTGCGTTATTCTTCCACACATTTACTGCCCAAACCAAATTTAACCGTATTTTTTTTTCCCAATCCTTGACATTTTGGTTTCCAAGTTGTAGTATGTTAAAAAATAAATAAATAAAAAATTTAAGTACAATGAACAATTGCGAGACATCTGAAGAGAACTAATATGTAGAGCAGGGATAGACCGATTATCGGCTGTTCACATTTTGACGAATCGCGGCATCGGCCATTTTGAAGAGTCACACGGTCAATAAGAGATTTAAAAAAAAGTGTACAAGGGAGGAAAAATAACTTTAGGGAACTAATTATTTCAATTTTCATAGATGTTTCTGACATTGGGAACTTTCTGCACTGTCTGTTTTTGTTTGAAATGTAATAAAACAGATATTGTGAAATGTTAGAAAACTTTATCCATCCATTTTCTTAATTTAACCACTTACTCCTCACAAGGGGGGTGCTGGAGCCTATCCCACCCTGAACTGGTTGAAAAGAAACTATTTACTGTAGAAAACAATAGGGAGCTATTTACTTACGTTTTAGTTACTATTATTTATGTTATTTTACTTAACTTTTGTAGACATGCTGCTGCCCCTGGGAGATCCTTGAACTTTTGCTTAGATTTTTAAAACAAACTGTCTATTGACAAGATTTTTTTTTAGCTCCAATATTTTACGAACCCTAAAAGTTGTTCGATGGACATTTGCTTAAAAAAAAAAATCAAAGGTGGAGTTTGTATTTTTATTTTATTTTGATGCCAATATTTTTCCTTTTTGTGAGAATGAATATCGACTCCAAATATCGGTTACCGGCGTCCTTGACTACTACTAATTAGTATCAGTCCTGGAAAAAAAAAAACATATAGATCTATCTCTCATGTAGAACTGTTTTTTTGGGGGGGTGTTTAATGTTTTGAAATTCTCAAAAACAGAATCTTATCTGAATCCTCAACATAATTGTGTACTTCAGCACCCTAGCTGGTTGTGTGATCAAAAGTGCCACAATTGTTTTACGACAATCAACAGTCAACTCCATACAAACAATAAACTGCAATTCTAAATTATTGATTTTGTTTAAAATTTCATTTTTTGTGAGGCCACTGGTTGTGCCTGCACGTGTGCAACAAATGATTGACACCTCGTAAGCCAAGTCTCTGATTAGTTGTTTTTCCCAGGCATGATTGTTTCTTAAGAGGCACAAGATGGCAGTTTTTTTTTCCAGAGGTCATAATGACTGTTTTAACAAATATGACCAAAAATTCACTTGACTAATGCTGCTATTATACCGATTTTTCATCAGAACTCAATCAATAACTCATTCACTGCCAGCACAGTTAAAATGGAGCTTTGACGTCTTTAACCGTCAGTGGCAGTGAATGAGTTAAAAAAAAAGAAAAAAAAAAAAGAAAAAAGAAAAGTAAAACCTGAACCAAGCTCCAATAGGTCGACTTGCAACTCATGCATTCACTTGTGCAGTGAAGTACAGAACTCTCAGCTTAGCTTGGTAGCAACCTTGAATGGACTGTTAAAAAATATCCTGAGTTATGGTGCGGTGGTGAAAGTGAGTAAACGGATCATATCGTAACAGCGTTTCGACTTTTACTCTACGTTGTCAGACGAGATGGGCCGAGCCTCGTGGCAGCTGGTGCCAGAAGACAGATGTGTGTTTTCGGAGTGGTGTGTGTGAGCTCTGGATAGATTCCAAAGTATAACCTGCTACCACCAACATGGGACACAATCTGTACATGGGTTACTTATGTGGCTTGTTAGTATATAGGGGGTAGGCTATGATTCTCACAAAGGGTGCAACGTACGTGCGCTTGGGAGTTCAAACTGAAAGGAGACACACTTATCTTGCTTTGCAATATTTTGCAACACTGGAAAACCTGTAGTGCATAACAATTAATCACATGTCTATTTTCGTTGACAAAAAGAGTTCCACAGTCCAAGTCTAACACAGAAGCGCACACGTACAATGACTCCGGACTAAATAGCTTTTTGTCCTCTAACCCTTATGGCTAGTGCAGGGAAATAATGACTCACAGTCGTCAGCATGTATGCAGTTATGAAGACATATTGCCAAGGTTGATCTAACATCCCTTGTGAACAACGTGCAGCAGACCGGCCCCACGGTCAGGCGGTGGGATGGCTATTACATAACACAGTCTCCCTTACCATCATTCTCTTACAGGGGATGACCTTGAGAAGGAGCCCTGACAGGAGAGGAAAATAATCTTGGACAATGCAGGTTGATAGTGCACTGGAAACATATTTTTTTTCAATGCACACGTGTGTTCGTATTTGTGTGGATTGTCTGCATAAGCAAGGGTGCGATCATTATGGGAAAAAAAGATGAGGAGGTGTGGTCAACCTGCACTGCTTGGCAAAAAAAGTGGCAGATGGCGTGATGTAGGGGAAAAAAAAAAAAAAGACTACATCTCCATCCTCTCACACATGCAGAGTTGCAACTTGCACTTATATGTAAACGATTTCTAATAATACAAGTCGAGCAGACTTGTGACAAGAGAAGCGTCCTCATGCAAATTTTGTGCCCCCAAAACTCATACTGACTTTATGGTTTAAGAGTGAGTTCGGTGATCTTTACACCATTGTCGTCTAAACTATCCACTATTATTCCAATGGGAGCAGAGCGGATGACGCACACAACATAGCATCATGCAGGTACACATTAAATAATAACATGTAAATGCGCAAATAAAGATAATGGTGTGGCATCTCCTACCTGGAAAGTCGAGGAGGAAAGTCCGATCTAACGGTCTGGAGAGGTCCAAAACTGCGAGGGGGGCGGGGGGGGGGGAAGGAAGCGTACTTTGTCGTGCCACAAGCTTGTATTTTCTCGTTTTTTCCCCCTTTTTTTTCAATTGTGTTTATTGTAATGTAGTAGAGACTGATAGTGAGCGGTGCAGGTGCGTAGGATGATGCTGCTAAACGCACACTGCCGTGATGCACTGAGCAAGAAGGCACGCAGGGGGAGAGGGAGAGATGCGCTTATCTCTATGCTGGTGTGTGTGTGTGTGTGTGTGTGTGTGTGTGTGTGTGTGGTTAATGCTTCCCTTTCGCTGCGCGTGACACGAAATGGCATAAAACAGCCTTTTAGCGCACGGGCGAAATACAGCGACGCATAAAGAATTGGCAAAGTACAACTAACAATGAATGTGTCTGAATGTGACACCCAAACATTTAAGTTAAATTAGAAATGAGTGAGAAGTGACGTCATTCCTCAGCAGCCGCCACCAGTTTGCCGCCACACAAGCTTCTCGACCGGGAAGCTATTTCAAGCTAGACGTTAACTAGTTCGAAAGTGGCTTCCTGTCTTGGGCTCCTGGTTAATTTAAACCTGCAGGCTGGTTTAAAGGTAGGTTGAGTGGGTGAGTTACTGTTTATTCTTCCTCTTATTCTTTATAGATATACCGTAAATTAATGAATATAGATTAATAAAGAACCCGGTATTCAGAAACAACTGAATGGATTAATGCGTTTGCGTTAGCTTTATGATGTAAGGGGCTTGTTATGCTAGTTAGCGATACAGATGATGATGATTATTATTATTTTTAATGTACAATATTTCTCTTAGCTAATTTTCTCAACATTTTGAAAAACTATGTCGTTTCATTCCCCACTTGAATGATGCAATTAGCTATATGTATTACCAGCTAAACAGAAACACACACAAAAAAAAAATGCTGAAAATACGGTAAAAACTTTCCAAAAAATAAATTAATTAATGACTGTGGAAATAAATGTGAACATGTGTTTTTTACTAGCCCACCCATGAGTGCAATATTAGAGGGTTCCAAACGACGGCCCGGGGGCCATTTGTGGCCCGGGGGCCATTTGTGGCCCGCCATTAATTTTTCAGCAGCTGTGACGTGACGAAAACAAAAAACAAACAACACCAAAAAAACAAAAACATTATGTCATTAAGACATATGGGTAGTAATGCTCCCACTTCAATATAGGTACTTTAGCATCATATATTTGTAATCGATCTAAAACTTCCGGATTTTAAAATTCTTTATAATTATTTATAAGGATAAGAGGTTACAAGGCAAGGCAATGTAGTTTTATTTCTAGAGCTCATTTCAAGGCAACTAAATGTGTTTTACGCAATTAAAAAAGCAACACCAACAAGCATCAACAAACACAACAGTTATCGACAATCACGGCTCAGCTTCAGAAAACAGGGGCTGCTTCGGATTCTAGTTTTTGCCTAGGAAATTAATTTTCCTATCCCATCCAAGCGAGATGACCTTGAGGTACTTGGAGAATAGGAGCATTCAAATTCTACAAATTTTGAGGAAAGGTTCCTGTATGTCGCCTTTAGCAAAGGTTACTTCTCTGACCAGTTGACAGGATACTTGTACGTAAGACGCTTGAGTTTCATCCTCAAGATTTTAAAAATAATGGTTAATAAAAAAATAAAAAAAAAAACACTAATTTAATACAAATAGTATTTTTATTTTATTATTTTTTTTGTCACTAGTGGATAGTCAATGAAAACAAGACACGTTCAAAACAAAAGAGAACAAACAGAAATACCTGAGCCCTGAGCAACTGTGATGTCATTTTCAGTGGACAGCAAGTGGCAAAATGGTCACCCCCCTGAGATGGATAAAAATGAGCAGATTTTGCTACTTGACTCATATTCCACAAAAGCATTATTAATCAGAATGCCGTGTTTAGACAAGTAGTAGGGACACATGCAACATATTTTGTAAAGAAAATATTTGTGTTGACAACACTTAGGGCAGTTGACAGTTAAGTAAAATAAAAAAATAGTTTGGTCGTGTTGACATAGTTAACAAAATATCAATTTATTACATTTAATATATAAATTTGGACATTTTTGCTTTAGTTGATGGAATGGAGATAAATATTTTAAAGTAAGACTTAAATGTAAACTATTCATTCATTTCAACAGTCTTGTTGCTACTGACTACATTTTTGACTTCTCACCCGTCAGTGAATGACAGGTAAGCATTATTGTCTCTTTACTTTGTCTTGGCTATGCAATATATAGATTTTTTTGGGGGGGGGGCTTTTTTTTTTTTTTTTTTTTACAGGTTTCAGCTAAAGCAAAAAATGGATGTGCACGGAAGTGTCAGCCTTAAAACGGAGACAGAAAGTTCTCTCCCCTCCCCCAAAAGACCACGGATAGACTATACAGTGACACCCCAAACTGTTGGCTGCCATTCTGTGGCCTCACCCACAGATGCCGACCTAATATGCACCGAACAAAATGGACACATTCAGGACAAAAAACCTTGTGAACAAATTCACGACACTATATTAACTGCTGCGCCCCAGGCTGAAGACACAACCTCAAACACACCTGAAGTCTGTGTTACTACTGAAGTGAGTCAACTCCATCTGACAAAATATGATCCGCAAAACAAGCTCGGCCCAAGCCCGTTATCAGAGTCTTGCACTTTGGGAGACTCTACTCCTGAAATGTCAAGATATCTTGAGTGTCAGCTCCTGGAGAACGCACTTGAAGACAAATCTCTTGCTGATTGCAGCTTACCTTCTAAAAATGGATTGTCGAATGATGCGGAAGTCAGATATCAGTCAGGTTTCCCTTGCGACTCCGACCAACATGAATCTGCTCCGGGTACTTGTAGCCAATCTGTTGCATTTGATGACAGTAATCAAAAGGAGGAGGATTTCGCTGATACTATCTTCCAACAGGGAGTGAAACAGGATGAGGGGGAGAAATCTCTCAGTCATATGAAGGAGTTTCAATTTGTCTCTCCACCTGATAAGGATGTTCCCGTAATGTTGGCAGAGGATAAAAGAAATGTGGACATGTGTGACAGGGAAACAAATGACCAAGCTAACGATACAGAAACAAACGACATCGCCTCTCCCGTCGAATGTGCTGAGTTGTCACTTATCTCTTACCACGCTACACCAGCCAAGTGCGTTTCAACTGAGACACAAAACCCTGATAACTTCGGACAGGCAGGAGGAGAGCATGGTGAGACGGCGGCCGAAACGGAGAAGGAAAGAGTTCATCACGTGGCAGAGAATCACATGTCTGCGAATATCAGCATAGAGTCTGCTGAAGGAGATAATGATGCGGACCCTCACCGAGTAATTGAGCTTGCAGTCTGGAGCAAAACTGTCAAAGAGGCTGAAGGGAACTGCTGTAACTCTGAGAGCATTGCAGGTGAACAATTACCTTCATCAGTAATGGTCTGTGAGCTGGAAATACCTCATCCTCCCACATCTGATGCCAGACCATTACAGCCGACTTCAGATCAGACAGTTCAGTCTCCAAACCAGAGCAACCCACAGCAGCATGAAGACAAAAAAGAGAACTTAAGTGAGTCACTTTCTGTTCCCTCCTATGGAACGCACAACACATCTGGCTTTGACGACAGCTGTGATTTGACATCAAGTCCTTGCATTAGTCCACAAAGGATGACAAAACCTCTTCCAGCTGGGGATGGAAGACAACATAGCTGTGTTATTGCGGTACATCATTTGGAAGAGCAGTCCAGCTGTTTGCCTGTCAGATGCAACTACCTGAAGGCCCAGCATGTTCAGCATTCGCTGCCTGGAATCGGCACAAGGGATGAGCCAAAGGAAATCCCAAAAATGACAGGTGAAATCAAACCACACGAGCTGGTTATGCAACAAAATAGTCCGAGCAATAAGGATATGAGTGAACAACCACTCGTGGAAGGCTTAACAGAGGACAACAAACTGACACCAGGAGAGGAAGCGATACGTGACATCACACACCAAACTTGCCCTGTTTACCAACAAACAGCGGAGAAGCTGGAGTGTAAAGATGAGCTTTTGGCTTCATTAAGTGATGCCGTTGTACCGGGCCCTCACAAGTTAAGCCCCAGACGCCACTCACTAAACACAGTTCGTGTCCTGGCTCAAAACTGCATGGACAGATTCGCCTTATTTCCATCTGCTTTTGCCAAGTACACCCATGTGCCAGGGGGCTTTGACGACTTCCACAAGATCCAACTGTCACCAGATGATGATGGAGCTGTCCAAGGGGACGACTGTCCTCACAGCAGCTTGGCCACGCAGCTGATGAAATTCCCACAAATGGACCACTCCATGCTCAAAGCAGAGGGTAAACATGTGGAGATGCCAAAAGAGATGGAGGAGGACCAAGTCCATGAGGGAGGTGCTAAAGTTGAGTGTCACATCGAGGACTTACCCAGTGGAGGTTTTGACACTGATGCCAACTGTGCTAAAGTTTTATCAGGGGAGGACGTTATTGCTTCAGAGTTTTCCAATGATGCTGCCGGGTACAAGAGTCCACCCCCCGACCCCATCCAGTGGCCAGAGTTTAAGATGAAAAAAGAATTTGACTTGGTCTTAAAGGAACTAAATGTGTATTTCGATATCTGTAAAAGTGAAATCGCATGTGACAATGGGAAGCCGCCTGAGCAGGGCGATGTTTTGCAGTGCAATGAAGTTTCGAAGAGCAAATGTCACAGCAGCAGCCCAGAACTGGCTCTCCACAGAGATTCAGCTTTAGGTAAGTACATTTCATTTCAATTGAGCTTTTTATTCTCGGTGGCCCAAGACTATTAGGAACATTACCTTTTGGGGCAGGTGCTCAAAGACCACTGTTGATATAATAACTCATTTTAGTATTCCAATTAACTGGCCACACATTTTTCATTTAAAGTTGTTTTTGTGTATTGACCAAAGGCCGCTGTTTCAGAGAACATGCCGTTCTTTCACAAGTCACACAAGTCGTCAACTTCAGTTCACCATAAAAAAAAATGCAAGTAGGATGTTGCTGCTTTATTTTAGCACAATATGTAGTTTTAGGTCTTTGGATGAAACCTGAAGTTAAAATTTTAATCTTTATTCTACACTACGTTATATATTTAAAGACAACTTCAGACCCAACACACACAGTAACTTTTAAATTGTTACAATATAACAGCTATATTAATTTAATGCAGGGGTGTTCAAACTTTTTCCTCTGAGGGCCACATACAGAAAAATAGAAAGCTGCAAGGGCCACTTTGATTATTTTTTTTAAGTTATTTATTAACACATTCATTGCCAGACCAGCAAAAAATGCATCATTTGACATCTTTTTCCGTCAATGGCAGTGAATGAGTTAAACATGGTAAAAATCAATGAAGCAATTCTAAATTGTTGATATAATGTACAGTTACTTATTGAAAACTGCTAACGGTCACAAGACAAATAGTGACCCCTGTGTGCCACTATAATAGATACACCTCTCCACTGAGCCGCAGCTGAATCCCAACTTGACATTCTGAACCACAACAAGAACAATCGGTCGTAAACTGACCACGCTTAAGAACCATTAATTTAATGTGATGTTTTCACAAATTGGACCTTGACACGAAACAAGTGGATGAAACTATTTTTATTTCTCAAACTGAATAATTAGCAGCAAATTTGTGCCTTTGCGTAGCTAGAAATGTTTAATCCACCCTCTTTTTTTTTTTTTTTTTAAATTATTTTTAGTATGTGCCGCGTGCCGCCAAAAAATGTATGGCGGGCCGCAAATGGCCACCGGGCTGTAGTTTGGACACCCCTGATTTAATGTATTATCTTCAATTGTCACCTATCACAAAAGATGCTTTGAGACAGTTTTTATAAAATTGCGTTTTTGTGTCCATTTTTATTTAGGGCCCGATGAAAACCACAAAATGGAAATACGTGTAACAGATCCAGACGCTTGTTGTATAACCAGCCGTGGAGGTGAACAGGAAGTGCCCATTGGCTGCCACGTGTCCCCAGAAGCATCAAGTCTTGCTGCAGAGAAACACAGAGGTTAATTTTCATTTTCATTTTTTTTTTTTTTTTGTCTTGTGAAGAAACACCAATGTTGACTTTCATTAATTTTTTAATCTCCTGCTCCACAAAATCTAAAAGTCTCACTTGTTTCAAAGGTGATTTTTTTTTAAACGGTCTTTTTGGAAGAAAGAAGAAAAAAAAAAAAAAGACATAATTTTATAACCTCTTGTCAGCATTCAGAGGTTCATTTCCCATCCTTGGTTACCTGCAGGGAAACGATAACACTGGTATGAATGGAGGCACATTGTATGAGGAGGAACAGATAACAAATAAAATGGGATTAGCCACTCATCCCTGGCTTGTGTCTCACTTTCAATATGTCGCTTGCAGAAACCCAGCAGACGGGGCTGAAAAGGACAGCGTGGTCACCATCCTTCATGTGTCCACCTCTCATACGGCCACAAAGCCACAGTGAGTCAGTGATCACAATCTTAATTCAAAGGTGAATTCAGAATGATGGGTTTCCCCTTTGAAAGTTAGTTCCATTCAGTAAGTGTTTAAAGTGTTTTCCAAAACCATTTGAAGTTTTTTAATCCTGAGATAATGGAATTACCATACATGTGTTCATTTCCTACACTGCATATCCTGCTAAAATGAGGATGCTAAAATTTCCATGAAAATCAAATATACAATGGTGAAAAAATACATATTTGAAAAAGAGGTGAATATTTTAAGGTGGCTGAGACATGGCAACAATTTTCAGCCAGGAAAAGATTAGGGTTTCAAGACATTCTCAACTCAGTTTTATTTTTCAAACAAACATCGCTGCATAGAAAGTGCTGTACATGGAGTCAAAAAATAAGTTCTGCAGTAAAGACAGGTAAAGCGAAATAACACAAAATATGTCATAAGTAAATAGGTACGTACATAAAATAAATAATAATAAAATTAATCACACAAGAACTAGGTAAGTGAATGAATGAATGAATAAATAAATAAATAAATATTGTAAATTGTCATAAAATACAGCAGGCACAAAAAAAAACTTTAAAAAAACACAGAAATTATGCTGTCAGAGATGGAAAAGGAGAGGCCCCACAGCAGTATGTACAATAGTATTTAAGGGGAAAATGCAGAGTCAGTTGAGTTGAGTTGACTGGACAAAGAAAAAAAAATAGGATGCCGGGACGAGACCTGTGTAAAAATTTGACAAAACAGTGGGGCTGGTGAAATCTGCGGGACTTAAGACAAAACGTCGTGGGATGTTTGGTCAACCTCATTTAGGGTAACAGGGAAACTAGAATCTATCAAGTAACTGCTTGTTGTAACTTAGGTGTATATTTGTCTTCTTTCTTCTAATGTTGTTCTTCTAACGTTCGCTGACAATGCTGGTCCTTCTGTTGGAATTGTCCCAAAAAAGGTCTAGAAAAATTCTAATACAAATCCACAATTAAGGCTCAAACTAATAGGAATAGTATGCTGACAGCAGCAGGAAACTCTTAAATGAAAGTAAAAGTATTGACGTCCTCAAGCACATTTACAGTACATGCAATAAAACAAATGCAAATCTTGAATGGCTGATTCATCCTGTTAACGTTGTGGCCTTTGTGCACAGTACCGTTATGGCAGGCCAAGAGGCTGCAGCCCCTGAGGACGTGCACACGGCCACTCCGACTTGGACTGTCCAAGAGAGCCAAGCCCAAACCCCTGCACCGTTTACACCCATACAAATGAATCACAAAAAGAGAAGGGTGAGAGAAGAATTCTCATATGTTCACAGGGACTATTTCCAGTTGTAGTCCATTGCTCATTTTGTAGTTCTGTGAGTGTTGCAGTAAGTTTTGTTTTTTCACACATTTGCATGAATACTCTTAGATTGTGACACACAATGCTATTTATACTATTTATACTAGTTACTGCCTCTTTTTAATATTGTTCCAGATATTTATTCTTGTTAATAATTCTTCTGAACCGTTGTTGTTGCTTCAAAATGTCTGTATTGTTGCCTCATAAAATATTCATATTATTCATTAAATAAGTTAATATTTAAATAAAACAGTTAATTTGTGGTACAGGAAATCCAAAACATGCATCTATTTGGATATTATGTATTTTCCCGTAGGTGTTTTTTATACAATCTGCAACGTGTTCCAGTTGTGTGTGGGTGTACTTAGTCAAGCTAAGTGCGATATTCTCTGTCCTTATGTGTTTTTGTTTTGTTTTTGTTTTTCATGATAAGACTTCCACAATATAGCCTTGAGGAATTCTATTGGAGGTTAGCTGGAGTTGAGTTTTGTTGTCAGGGAATTAGATATTAGCATAAATGGCATCGAGAAGGAGCACCATCTGTACGTATCGTCACAACAGGAAAGCAAGTAGCAATAGCTTTTTGTCTGATTTATTATTTGAAGGAAATTGTTCTTCCAAGTCGCACTATTTTTTTTTTTTTGTGGAGGTACAGCATGACCTTAGGCATATGCAACTCGATACATCTGCAAAATATTTCATTGGAACACGAGGTTTGCCTGCACCAGCAGTGGCTATCAAAACAAATCAATAATTTTGTATAACTTAACTCATGTGAACATTATTTTGTTTAGCTCAGTCAAAGTAAGTACTTTTTTTTTTTTTTTTCTCTTCACTTGCTCCTCGGCCGATGTTCCCCTGCCCTTTTCATCTGTATCGTTTGATTTGGCACCTTCCGCTGGTCCTCCTTTACCACCATCGTTCTCCTCCTCATTCTCACTTTGTTTTAGAAAATAATCAGCAATAGACCGCTTCATTTTTTTTTTTAATTTGCTAATGCCACCGCAATGTGGGCATCGTCAAAGACGGAAATTGACGATTTTTTTTTTTTTACTGTTGACATTTCGTCAACACAAACATTTAATTATTTGTTTTGCCATTTAAGCAGATTTAATTTTACCTCCTTAATGCTATAATCTATTCTACTCAAAGAGAAACAGTAGTGAATGACTTTTGTCGTCGTCGTGGTAAAAAACTTGATGATTCGTGTTATGATAGACGTCCGGCGCCGAAGAGTGACATTGCTCATAAAGAATACGTCATGGCAAATAAACATCAAATGTCACTTTGAGTTTACTGTTTCTTTTTTTTTTTTTCCCAAAATTTACTTTTTATTGAAAAGCACATTCACATATCTCACATTCAATTGGATTTATACAGCTTTCTCTTGCTTTTCCGTTTTTCATAAACAATAGGAACATCAAACCAAAGAACGGAGGAGTTCACTGTTTCATTTGCAGCCTATTCAAGCTTCTGGCATTTCAGGGGAAAATGAACAAAAATGTGGCGTATGAAATCAGTTTAGATGACATCTCTGTATGTTTCTGCTTGGTGCTTCTTTTGGTATTATAGTACATTTACATTGGCAGTTCTCTGCACAACTAGTGTGTACATAGTATCAAAGTTGCAGCATCAAGCAGCTGTCATATTGCAGATATTTGCTAACCAAACAAAGCAGGGCTGAAGCACGCATTACAGCACAGCACTGTACTGTATGTGAACCCAACCAGTCGTCTATTTGTTGCCCTGTGCAGATCAATAGCAATCACAGGACCACAGACGCACTAAGATGACCCACTTGGAGACTAAAAATACAACCCAGAATATCCATCACTGTTGTACAGTCGAGGATTAAGTGCTAAATTAACATGCAACAAGGACCATATGAAAGCACTTTTATGCACAGTACATTGATTGGAAGCCTCTAACATAAAACAGCATTTCATTTTTATAGTAGTCATGTATAAAGAGTAGCTCAGGGCAGAGAAAAATATATATATTTGGAAGGGAGTTTTTGAACAAAATGGCCTAAAAATGGGCTATTTCTGAACACCAAGTACACTACAGTGGAACCTTTATTAATTGCCCTAAACATACTTTAATTAATATGTAACATTATTTAAATATTACTATTAAATGTGGGAAAACATAACCAATACTAATAATAAATAATAATGGTATATACAGTACTACAGGATACTCTTAAATGGCTCAGTGGTAGAGTGGTCATCTCCCAAAACGAGAATACACTTTTTTTTTTTTTCTTTTTTTTTTTAAGGTAAAAATGGGGTTTCAACACTTCACTGCTTCACAGTAAATCATTATTAACTCTTTGACTGCCAAAAACATTTAATCACGATTAATAAAATCACAATGTATGCCGCCATAAACGTTAAATGACGTCAACTATGTTTTTTTTATTTTTTTTATTTTTTTATTTTTTTTAATCAATGGGCAGTGCAACATCTAAGTGCAGCGCTGCCTGGTCAATGGGTTGTGGAATCAAAAACACTAACTATGGCCACCAAATAGCAGCATTGTATCTCTTCAATGGGCTGCCCGTGTATCAAATTACAATGAAAGATGACAAAATCTGATGAAATAGGACGTTTTCAAGGATGACGTGAATGATCATGTTTTGATAATGTGTGGCAGTAAAAGAGTTATAGACCATAATATCAGGAGGTGCTGTGAGATGAGCGATGAGGTGGATGAGGATGAGTTTAGTGAGGTGAAGTTCAGATGAGTGAGTGCGTGGGGCTGGAATCTGGACCAAAGTCTGTCCGTTAAAACAATGTAGGTGGGCGCCATTTCGTAATGGCTTGAAATAACAAGTGCAAAAATCTCTCATGATTCCATTACTGTATGGTAGTTCATTACATGGATGCTACAACACTGTTTTATTCCACCCACACAGCCCAGTTGTACTACAGAATCATTTGAAGCAGCAGCAAATTATATTTAGATATATAACATTGTAAAAGGATAATCCTTCTGATAAATTTATGAAGCTCCGAGAGGGAAGTCATGTCTTTAAAACTCATTGCAATGTGTTCACATGGTTGATTAAACTAAGTGATATTCAAAGTGTTTGCCATTGAGCTGATGTGAAAATGAGGGGCTGTCATAAATTCACTGCAACCAATGACTAATCAGCATCTGCCTCTCAGCCAACCCCACAGGCATGATAGAGGGCGTTAATCTGCATTGGACAAGCCAGGGAATTTGTTCCCTCGCCTTCTGACTGCAGCTACAGTTATGTCGTCACTCGGTCTAAAAACAGAAGTGGTGCTGTATATCAAAAGAGTTGACAGGTACAAGCATTATATCACATTGAGAAAAGTCAGCCAAAGAGGGATGATTCATTTCTTATACTGTAGTTGAGACTTAAATGAGACTAAACGCTCCATGCAAATTATGCATTGCTGTCAAGGATTAAATACATTTTTTAATGTTACTTGTATGTATTTCCATTAAATTATATCTGTATTTGAATGGCAGACATGCCGCGTTTTAATTGTGTGCATCTGAGTGGGCAGAACCACACCTCTTCCCCTAAAGTTGCTTTTCTATTACAGGTTCCAGAACGGCCTGACCCTGACCTCGCGTAGTCTGGCTTGCTTCTTTATTACAACAGCATCAATCGATTGGGGCGAGATCATCTGAAGTGAGTGAGTATCGAAGCCTACATTGTTTAGATATTTGCAAATATAAACGCCAATGCATTGAAGGACCTTGCCTGAACACGTACAGTATTGTGCTTGAAAGAGTTTTATATTTGGTGCATGATAATCTTTAATATATTGTTTATTTAGGTTGAAAAACAATCCACAAAAAAAGTGCAAAAGAAGGCAGAATTTTTAGTTTTTTTTGTTTTTTTTTAATTTGTAATTTCTGAACAGTATACGATAAAGAATTTGTTGAAATTTGTTTTCCTATAATCACTTTGTGCACTTAAGAAAGTAAAAGCAGATATTTTTTTTATGGTGTAATGTTTATGGAAAAAAAACATTGATAAAATATTTTCTATTTATAAACAAACTGTCCTAAATGTGTCCTTTGCTCATAAAGGAAACAACACAAAAACACTTAAAGGTTGAAAATTGATTGAGATTAAGCAATTTGATGGTAAGATCCGATACCAAAATTTGCAGTACCCCACACCACCAGCTTAATTAGTGGTATTAATTTCAACTGCGGGAGAAAAGAGGAGGGAGGCGCATCGATTCGCTGCGACTAATTTTCATTCCCCATGAACACTGATTCTCTTATTGATCTCTATGGTGCTGGTACTGTGGACACTGTTGCTGCTTTAGTGCAAACATTCGGACACAATATGCACTGTCATGTAGTTTGCAATAAATCATCAGTTGATAGGAAGCACAAACTAGATGCAGCATGGACAACAAAATCATAGCATAGTTGAGCTTTGCCTGTCTTTTGTAGTTGCCTCATTAACACCTTCTTGGAGGCTTCGTGCTCCCAGTGGATCTGGCAACGCCTTTCCTTGCATGGCAGCAGTCGACCACTGGTGTAAAGAGCGTGCGTGTGAATGGGTGAATGTGAGGCTTAAATTGTAAAAGCGCTTTGGGCACCATATGGCGTAGTTAGAGCGTTATATAAAAAGCAGTCCATTGACCATACAGGTGACAGCAACAGTGTTTGACATGTCTATTTCCGTCCCTCAAGTAATAATTTATTCGACTAAACCTCATAGGGCTATCTATTTATGTAGCAGTTTATATAAATATGTATCTATTTTTATAACTGATTCAATTTCCAAAAAGGATATGGTCCCAAGATGTAAAAGCAAAGTGTCAAGGGGCAAGGATACCACCCTAGTAGCAAGCTATGGTTAATATGCAATTCTGTATTCACTAATTTGTTTATTTTTCGAGCAAAATGTGTGACTTCGATCTCACCAAAGTGAGACTGCATGCCAGTAAATGACAGGCCTGGTTGAATTAGCATGTCATCAGCAGTTTTAGCAGAACTTCGACAACTCAATATGTTTGAACGAGACAAGTGAATATGTCAGGATTAGTAAATATATAATGAAGATGAAGCACTATTTAAGGGCATTAATATGATTGATATCGATCAAATTGGATTTTTCATTATGTTGGACTATGAAGGTTTTCATGACAAGTACAATCAGGAAGTGATTCGAGTTTATTCAGGGCTAATGCTAATCGTGATTGTTAATAGTTTAGCATAGGCTAATTTTGTTGGTGTTTGTGTAATATGTGCATATGTGTGCAAGAAATAAGGTACAGTGAGTATTTATAGCCACTAAATTCAACTCAGGTTTAACCGTAGTGTACTTCAAGAAAAAAAACAAAATGTTTTGAAAAAAATATTTTTTTTTTGATGCGCAAAATGAGCAAAAAACATTTAAAAAAAAAAAATCGTCCAGCCTTGCCATCAGTATTCGTCACTTACTCTTCTTGCCCCGTTTGCTTATTCGCTAGCTAACAGCCAATCACGGTGATCAAATGCCCCGACGCCGATTGAACTCCAATTTGCTGGAAACGCTGGTTGCTTTGTAACGCACAAGCCAAGGAGGTTTGACCTCTACAGGAGGGATGGTCAATACTCTGACCCTGGACCACACTTCCTCACTCAGCTGTTTTACAGCTCCCTGCAGGGATTTGATGATTTATTACAGAAAAAGAAAGATGCTTGGTGAATCAGTCCCTATCATTATGAACCAGGCAACAGCGTACGCAGAATGCTTATTGATCTTTTTGAAATTGATGTCTGTGTTGGCGCAGAGGCTAATAAATTGCATTGATTTGGTCCTGAAAGTGAATGCCTGGAATGAAAGGAGCATTAGTGCTACTGATTAAATAATATAGAGAGCCAAATATATATATATATATATATATTAAAAAAAAAAAAAAAACATTCTAGAGGGAAGATCAGAAATGATGAAGTGAGTTCTGTGACGAAGAACTCTCCAAGTCCTAGAGTAGATTGTTGGAAAAACAACTCTGTGATCATCATTAATACTTGTGTATATCACACTGTGAGTGCTGATCAATCCATTTTAGTCTGCTGGATAGATGTGCTGATGAATGGAAAGTTGAGCTAAGAACTACGTATTTCGTCTTAATCTCTCTTCTTTCTAGAGAGAGATAAAGTCCAAGCGGGAACCTTTGCTGCAATGCAGCATAACAAATCACGAAAATCTTCACTCCATTTCTGATAAGAGGAGCCTGTCCCTGTTTTTTTTTTTTTTTTTTTTTTTTTTTTTAAATGGTCAGATGTTGATATGATTATCAGATGACCTACAACAAAATTGAGTGAAGCAGTTATTTCAAGTCATGGCACTGTTGTCGATTTAACTGCAGTATTGCCAAGTTTTAAGGTACTGTACCTCTTTTCAGATTATTGATCCACCCATCCATCCGGTGATCCAACCATTTTCAATCATATTGATTGATCCCTCTCCGCAGCCACTTCCTCCAGGACAGTTGGGAGACATACAGTAGTTTATCTCTGCTCTCCTGCAGGTACTTGCTGGAACGCTCACCAAGAAGATGCCCAAGAGGCATCCTAGCCTTGCCACCTCATCCGGCTCCTCTTGATGCCGAATATATTTGCAAAAGAGCAGACTGGGTTCGTTTGCAGATGTATTATCTCAGTCTTGTACCTCAGATTTTCAACCTATTATGCCGTAGCACTATACCATAGCGAGTCAAAGTTCCGGGACAACAAAGTTGAGGAATTGAAGAACCAATGCGGAGGAATGTTTATTAACCATGTCAACAAATCAAATTAATTTACTGTAGCTTCTGCAGGTCGATTGCCATGGAAACAGGCCACACCACCTCTCCTCCTTTCCCTGTTATTCCTGCACCTTTCTTTTACAACTATCACTCATAAACTGACAACCGTGGAATTTTTCTCACTATTGAAGGTGTGAACTGAAAATGATCAAACAGATAATAGGAAAAGCTTTCAAAAAGGGACACCCAAATTGTTGTATATTCACTAGATGACGGATTCCTCATGATTTACTGAACCACCACAGCATCCTAAGAACAAATCTCAGTAGCTATTTCAAATTGGTGAATTTATCTCTTTCTTACAGTTGCACCAGAAACACATTGATTGTACTGTTTTTACATCTCATGTGATTACTGTAGTTTGTATTTATTTATTTATATGGAAGAAGGGGATAATCTGAACACAAACAGTAGGAGTATCTTTTGTCAGATTATTACATAAATTTAAACATTTAGGTAAAGTATGTCAGAATGTGAATAATTCCTTGCATTAATAGAGCAAAATGTAAAGAGTGAAATTTTGACTGTATGCGATGTAATTTGCAATGTCATGTTTCTAAATGTTAATGTACGCAGTGAATATTGTATTGAAGCTTCATTTGTAGTGAATAGTAAATTGAATCCAAATCACAATATCAACAATTTGTTTGTTTTCCCTAAAATCATTCAGCCCTAGTTTAAATTAAAAAAAAAAGATCCCTTTTAGTTCTGACTAGATGGATTCTACTGACAGCATCTCTTCTGCTTAACAACTTATACGGTACCATACTGGTACTTAAAAAGCAGATCTCATAAGGTCTTAGCGACATTTAACAAGGTTTTGCTTTGATCCGAGCAAAGCAGAGATGTATGAGTTGAAGATAAAAAGACAAGAAAACTGTGTTTGACGTGCTATTTGGTACTTTGTACCTGAATAGCCTTTCAACCTTAGCGCTCCATGGCATGAGCACATGTACAGGCTTCTAATATGGTTGTGTCATAATGAATCCATCAATCCATTCCTTCCTTCGGCCAGCTGTTAATGGCGTTTTGCACAATGGAAGTAGCCATCCATCCATTCATTAGCATTATTTATTACTCAGTAGTTCATAGTTTTAAACGTAATGCTGAAAGGACTGCATTGTGTGTTGGGTTTGCAAATTGTTTCACCTGTAGTCAGTTTCAGTAAAGGTAGATATCTAGTAAACATCGGGGCTTTCTGTCACATGAAGATGTATAATTTTCCCATCCAACTTGCTCAAAGCCACAATGAAACTTTAATGAAGTTATGCTGCTGCTAGATAATGATGCACTGTCTCAAGAGCTGTGCAGATATATATTATAATCATCAACCACCTGCTCACAATATTCAATGTGTCGCCAAAGTAGCCCATTGTCGACCACGCTCAAGCCACGGTTTTGTTTCTGGGTGGGCCACAACCTGAGGAGAGATGTCGTGTCAGATTTGTAGCCATCCTGGTTCAAATGATGGGCTTGTCAGTTCTTGCCTGGATGAATAATTTAGGAAGGGAAGAAGGAGAAGGGCAGTTGTTGACCTCTGCTTCCTGCCGAGCACCTGGAGCTGTACGCTGGACATTTCGCAATAAATAAGTTGGAAGAACAAGGAGATTGTACAGGAGAAGCAATATCATAAGGGAAGGCAGTTTGTTTTTTGTTTTTTTTACTTTGTTTTTTTTTTACTTTGTTTTTTTTTTTTTACAAAGGCCGTGACAGGACATGTCAAGGTTTCAAGTGGCATGCAGTGTGAGAATATGTTTTCAGGACTTTTGGCTTAGGGGGTTAGAGTTGTGATGGCATCACGTGGCTTAAGGCCATTCGTAACGGTTGCTGAGTTTTTCTTCGATGTTTTTGGTTCTGGTGACGTCGATAATGTATTTTTTATTTGATCTTGTGAATGATATAAGAGCTGACTTGGGGCCACTCACAAGGAGTCATGCCCAATCACCTATGGCAAATCTCCTTAACTCATTCACTCCCAGCCAATTTCACAGAAGCAGTCCCGTTCGCTCCCGGCTGTTTTACTGGATTTTGACTGATTTTGCAAGGCCCACAGAATATTATGTTCTATTGCTATAAAAGCATGGAACCTATCAAAAGAAAGATTCAAGTCTCTTCTTTCATCAGGAAAAAAAAGTTTATCTGTTTCTGTTTTGCAGCAATTAGCATTAGAAGAGAGCTAAGTTTTATCGGTTTTCACAAATCTATTTAAAATTGAAAGTGAGCTTTTTTTTTTCTAGATGGCCCTGGTTGACCTCCTTTGCTCTGCTGCCACCTGCTGGCCGTTTGTGTAATAACTACCATTTCTGCAACCGTTCTTTGCAGTTGAGAGGCTGCATCAAAGCCTTCTGTATGCTCTAGCATAAAAAACAAACAAAAAAAACGTATAAATACGTCTTTGGGACACTTAAAACATAAAAAACGTATTTATACGTTATTGGGAGTAAGTGAGTTAATCTCATTTCAACTGTGCATTTTTTATTTATTTTTTTGTGTCTAGATCATTGTAGCATGTTGTGGCGATTGGTGCCAGCCTCTAAGTTTTTCAAGTGTGTAATCTTATGCAGGATGGCGACATAGTATACACAAATTCCCCTTCACTATGGTGTTAAATCTAACAGAACATGGCTTCTATTTTCATGCTGGCTTCCCCAAACTTATGAGAGTTGTAAACTGCACTTTCTGTGCAATTTATTTCCCCCCTTTGACAGGGAGTCTATATACGCCACAACCGTAAGCACACACATTCTGTGAGCAAGCTGTGTGTGAATCAAAAAGGGTTATAAACATGTCTAAATATCGAGACTCGGTGCACAACTCATTCATCTTGAGGAATAGTGTTCTCTTTTAAAAGCTGAATATGGGGATGCCTGGGTGTTGGGTGAGTTCATTCTATAATTTATGCCTTGTAATAAAAACCTGGCAGTATTGTGACAGACTGGTTAGCACATATACGTCCTACTTCCAGACCTGAGATTTAGCCAGCCAGGCTGAAGAGCCAGTCGGCTCTGAACATGGGAAATTGAGGTAGTCAAACAATTTTCCAGGTAGTCTGACCCTTTGATAAGAAATAAGGCAATTTTTTCAAGTCGTATCGTCACAAAACAGAAAATAATGCAGTCGGGTAGCCCGAGAATCCAAAGTGTGGTGGCCCTGGGGTCATACGTGTTTATTTTTGACTAATTATTTGCCAATAAAATTACTATAACTCATAAAAACCAATAATGATTCCTATAGTAATAATAAAAGTGAAAAATATTGAATATTATATATCAATACAAGTGTGATTTCACCACTGCCTGTTTTACACAATGAATGGGTCCAAGTGTCTCTTCTGAATGCCCACATCACAAAGGGCACAGCTGTCACGCATGGCCTGTCAAATGGACTTTAAGCCATTTCAAATGCTGCAGACTGAATTTTTCTGTTGCTGCAGTAGCACCTTGACAATGTCCTCACATCGTGGACCCTTTCAGGATGTTTCAAATTTGCCCGTTTATTGTGACGGCCTTGAGTGCGGCGGGGATTCTAGAACTTCTGATGCACACATGGAACTGAATTGCTCTGTTGTTTTAAAATAATCATGAGAATAACTCCACTAAAATAATTGTCGATTGCAAAAAAAATGTTTGTGTGCACATTTTTAAGTTGTATATCAGTTCCCCCTTAGCAGAAAATAATTAAATGTTTTTTTTTGTTTTTTTGTTTTTTTACTTCTTGTGGCGCTATGAAATGAGTATCACACACTTCTTTTGTAAATGAGATTAGTGTCTTCAGTGAATATTCAACTAAACAGTAAAGCGTGAAGCAAATTGCTGTATGATAAATATCTGAATAAATTAAATGTGACCAAAAATAGAAATGCCTCTTTATTATAATGGCCATACCTATAGGTGTTCATTTTCTGGCTCAAGGGTGTCATATCTATCGATTCCAATTATGCACTCAGAAGGTTAACGGTGTATATTTTCCTCCTGTCTCCCACCTATTTTTTATTATCAAGGCTGTTTTTTTCCTTTGTTGTTTGTATGTCTTGACATTTTTTCTTCACTTCATCTGCTACTCTTGTTTTACTGTCCGGCATTGACTTTCTCACAATTTGTCTCCAAAATTGTTTTTTTCTGGTTGCATTATAGTCAGAAATAGTGTTGGAGCAAAGTAATCAGGACCACCCGATAAGTGATGGATGTATTCTAGTAAAGGGATCAGAAAGTGAAGCATCCTTGCTTCAGTTGGTTAGGGCGAGATTCAGCAAAATTCTGGGAAAAATAGATCGGAGGAATAAATTATCTGCTAAAACCTCAATAAGAATTTATGGTTTGGACTGGAAACGACTTTTAATCTGTCTGGAGATACACCATACTGTAACCGGATCAAAATTGGGAAATTAAACCCAGATAATTCATTTTAAAAATGCTGACAAACCTCCAATGTATGTAAAATAGGGGATATGGGGCCATAATAATACAGTAATAATAATAAGAAGAGCCACACTTGACTTTCTCCTTCCTGCCTTTGCCCCGTCATTATCCATTCCTTGCAGTTAGATGTCATGTCTCTGTGTTGCCCGTCATGTTGCTGGTCACATCTACAAGCTATGAAGTGTATCTCATTGTCCTGTGATTGACTTGAGCTCTGCCTGTTGAATTTGTAATACTTCCGTGAAAGATTTCAATCTCTTGTCAGGGCAGGAACACAATTTATTGTTCAATAGAACTCTTGTCCCTTTGGAAAAACTTTGCGGAAAAAAATGCTGTGGAAATGACCAAATTACTCATCAAATGAAGTAATTGATTAGCAAAATTTATGCTCAAAGAAAAAGTTATTTTGAGCCTTGGTACCTGATAAAGTTATCTTTAGAACGCTGTAAAGAGAGATTTTTTTGGCCCTATGCCCTTTGTCTGTTTTTCTGTCAGTTAGCTCCCTTTGTGTAATTCCTGCATTCCTCTCAGCTCTTGATCGGTTGTCAGGGTCGGCAAACCATTGATCTCCCCCCTTTCTCCCTTCTATCTTGCTCGCTTTCTTCCAACAAATGCTGTGGACCTGAATAAACTGTGAGTCTACAGTTCAGTGTGAGGGGAAATAGTCTCCTTGAATCTCATGTTGTTCTTTCCTTTCTTTCTCAGTCCGAAGGCAGTCAGTGTCAATAAGCTTTTCCATTTAACAGAAATACTCTGAGGAGAACTTGTTCAGGGGGAAGGCTGAGAAAAAGCAAGTGGAGTCTTTTTCGGCTAATATTTTTGATTTAACTACCTCAATTCATCTCACTTAGTGCCCTATCAAATGGCACTGTTTTACTGTGACTCGTTTGTCAAATAAATGATGTAAATAACGTTATTTAGTAAAATAATGACGACCTCTACCCAATTAAACATCCTACCTATATGCTGTACCTGGTGTTCTATGCAGTTGAGTAAATAAATGAATTCAGATGAAGCATTACATTTTGGGCTTAATGAATTCTGTCAAATAACAAGTACTGGTAGAAAAATGTGGCAACAAGTTGTTAATCATGCCAGGGAACGTTATCGTATTTTGTGCCATATCATTCCTTGAATCCAATCTTAGTAGCTCACGATCACAAACAGCGTGCACATTCTCTTAAAGCGCACATGCAATTTAGCGCCCAGTATTTGTGATTTTAGCAAACCAGGCCCCATGTGTCCTCTCAAAAGTCCCTCTGGTGTATTTTTTATTTTTTTAATCTTTGGCAGCAGCTATAACTGAGCAGCATTTTATCACAATAAATCAATGTGGGTGTGCTGTGGGTGGGAGACTGCAGGCTTAACAAGGCCCCTCATTTACAGTACAGACAACATGACTCTTTTTATCTTTAAGCCTCAACATCCATCAAGGAAGACGTACATTTCTCCCTTCCATTCCTCCCCGCCATTACAATGTGGCAGCTGTAAAGACAAATAGGCATTCTCGCATTAAAACGACTCGGAATCATTTCTTCTGACACAAGCACAGTGAGCAAAGTTGACCTGATGGATGTTTCTTGGAATGCTAAAGAAATAAATGTGAGCACAGTTTGCAAAACAAGTTCTGATTATTTATCACATATGCAAATTACGGCAGTACAATCTCTTGGGAGCACTAAGAAAAAAAGGGGGAAAAAAGCACTAATGGTAATCAATCGAGATTTGTGGAAAAATCTATTAATCATCTAAGCAGTGCCATTTCCATTAAGGCTAGGACATGCATAATAGACAGTAAACTTCATTAAGGACAATCTCATTGACCACACACGTGCCTTTTCTATTAGTTCCATGTACACATGGCACAATCTTCCCTGATGAGCTTTTAATCATCAGTAATTGCACTGGAAACTGGTTGTGCTGCAGCATGTTAGGCATGCAAAACACTATGCAGAATGATGATTACTAAAAAGATTTACATGGATGCTTCCTCAGAATAAAACACCAGTTAGTATAGTGACGCACAAGTGCTTATTGGAGACATTCAGATTACTTTATTGATCCCTGCAAGGGCAATTCCCCAGTCACAACCCGACCTATAAACATGAAAACAACAATGACCAACGGGTGTGGGGTGGGGCAGAAAATGAAGCCTGGTGGGTTGCCTTTCAGGGCCCTGAGTTTAGCTAGTTGTAGCTAACGTAGCTAGCATTGCGAAAAACAAAGACATGGACACACAAGCTGTAGGACAAACTCCACATAGTATTATCACGGTTAGCTGTGTTTCCGGTAATATCACACCGGCCTTTTGAGAGTTTTATTCACCTATGTAAGCAGTTTCATTACTGTATCCTTACATTTCACGAAGTGATCACTGCATATACGATGTCCAACTTTGCTCCTCCGGATTTCAGACGAATATTCTTAATCAAGGTCTGCCGTCTTATTTCGTTTAGTTTTTTGTTTTTTTTAAATCACCTTTATGGGCTACTACTTTCTGGCCGAGAAAGTAGCTTTTATTTTTTTCTCAATTAGAACGGTTGAGGTTGGGCGCTTGTCGTGACGTCACATGAAACTCACCTATTTTACTGGAATATTTCCTGTGGGTTTCAATAAAAAAAAATCATGATAGCTGAAAGCGCCAATCAAGATATTAGGGCACAAATTTAGACTAGCCTCAATCGGATTTCTATGATTAGAAGTTCCAGTGATGAGATCCCTATTCAGATGTTTACTTTTACAGTTTTCTGCTCTGGATTTACAATATTTGATACTGTATTTCGGATGCCATGTTATTAGTAGGAATTGGACAACCCTGTGAATCTGCTGTCCTGTCCTTTTATTAAAGGCTATTGACTAAGATTAGCATAATAGCCTCACAGGTATTCAGCATTCATTTGTATTCTAAGCTGCTCTACAGGATTGTAGGGTGTAAACCTCGGACGGGGCCTTTTCCTCTCACAGGGGACTCATGTAATCTCCTAACAATTCATTTGGAAAATAGATTTGCAGCACATTTTCATAATGAAAGGCAAAGATTTACATTTTGCCACAGTATACTGTGTAAAGCGCTTTATAACAGTTTTTCACAATTGCTAAAACACTATAACCTATTTTTAAACTTATTTTTCAAAACTCTTTATTAAACCTCAAACACATTTTCAGTCACTTTTTTTTTTTTCATTTTTATATCAGATGCACTGACATAAAAAAGCCTGTACACACCAGCACTTGAGATTATGATCAACTATGGCTTCTGCCATCCATTTCTGAACCTGCTGCTGCTCATTTTCACATACGTTTATGTTTCGCTCCACTCCGACTCCCATTTGGTATGTGATGTGCCCAATGAATATTAACGACCTCCTCCATTTCTCTGTACCATTGTAGCTGTTACGAAAGGTAATTTCCATCCCCTTTGCTAACATCCGCAAGCCTCCACCTCTTCCCCGCTGCTCAGCGAATCCCCATCACTGATGCGCAGGCTGTAAAAATCAGAGCACTCAGTCGATTACAAACAAGGGCATCTTGGCGAAAACAATGGATGGTGTATAAACTATGATTTTTGGAGCGGATGCACCTTTTCAAAGCCAAATCACCTACCGGTCGGTATCTTTTATGAGGAATTGGGTTTACGGTTCACATGGAAGAAACATGAAAAATAAAACACTTTAATCAGAGATTCTTTTTCTTCTCTCTCCCAGTTTATTAGTTATGCTTCAGGGGGCGGATTCAGGTTTTTATTAGCTCAGGAAAGGACGATCAATACTCTGGCCAGCCTTCATGTATCACAATGTTTAAATTAAATGGAGGCACATTTCAACGCAGCTGAGTCATTAGACAAATCCATCACACTGACACCATAGTTCTTTAACTGACACCATACACATACATTTAAAAATGTGTTATAATATTGTTCATTTTTGAGCTGTGCAAAGGACAAGACATTTCAAGATAGACCAACACTAACTACTGGAAGTAATTTGTAATTAAACTTCCATTTTTTGCACCTTACAAGTGTAAGCCCTACAGATTGTTATGATTCCACATTTACTGATGAAGGTGACTATAGCGATTTATTTTTACAGCTGAGATGTGATGAAGGTGAAAAAAAGATACAGAACGCTTTCATGGTTAAAAGTTACTTTTAGAACAGCAGTGTTTCTATTTTTAAAATAACTTTTACAGTGCCGGAGACCATCATGAATACATTTTGAGTGTGTTAGAATTGACCCAATTGAAAGACGCCAAAACACAGACTAAAGTTGATAGTAAAATTTATGTGACAGGATGTAATGTTTTAACTGCATGGATGTTATTTTTGTTTTTTTTGTTTGTGACTAGGCATATACTGTAAGACACAATGGAAACTGTCACCGTTGCACAGCCTTTCAGTTTGAAATGCTATCGTACAATGTGACGCATGCGAGATCATCATATCTATCTTGTAAGTCTTGAGGTCAGACTGCATTTTTTTAAGCTATTTTTTTTTACCTTTATTTGAAATGTAAATGTATCAGTTCATTGAACCTGAAATTAATATGCCCTATTATTACTATTACCAGTCACTAAATGAGGTGGAAAACTCTTGATTATAGCCATCATCTGCGTGTTGTACAAAATGATCCTGTACAAGTGTTTGAGATCTTTTTATTGCAAAAAAAAAGAAAAGGAAAAAAAAAAAAAACCTCTCCCACATATACACTTTTTCTTTTTTCTCTCTTTTTTTTTTTTTTTTTTTAAACAGCAGGAGAACTGAGTCATCGCCTTATGGATTTTTCAGTTAAATGCCATTTCCAGTGTTTCTCCTTTGGGTGCAATAGCTTAGGGTCTAAAAACAACCTCAACCATCAAGTCTGCATTTCCCACGGACATAATTTAAATAAGCTATATAAAAATAATAATAATTAAAAAAATAATTTAGGTGTTTTCTGTGGTACTTTGCCGTTGTCTGCATCCATTTTTTTGGTTTTTACTGCTTGTCCTCATTAGGGTACCGGGAGCCTATATAGTTATGTGTTCAAAAGAAAATAGGTTTTGGGTGCATTTTGCGATGTAGGCCTATTAGACATGATGTAATCCCCCCATAGCTGATCAGCCCTTGCCTCCATCATTTGCGCGTGGCAGATGTATTAAGACCCCATTGTGCTATATGAAAATCCTCCCCTCACCCCTCTGTAAAACATAAATTGCCGCACCATGGACATTAAATCAATGAAAGAATAATGATGTTTATATTCCTCTCCGCTCATGACATCTTAATGGCGCTGAATGAGGAAAACGGTTTTGCACCTCCTTGGTCCATGCTCACTTTCTTGCAACTGTTACTATACTGCTGTGTTCTTGGCGCAAATCCATAGCGATGTGTGGCAAAATAGGCGCAAATTTGCTCCCGGCTGTCAACATTTTGTGGCCGTGTTTGCGTCGGTATGTCATTAGAGCAATATCCTTAGTGAATAGGATATTAGGATATTTGGAGAGTGTGTTGGTCTTTGAAACTGTAAATGTAGAAAATATTTCATGTTATAGGAGGTTTGCCCACTGCTTGACCTTCGTGTTCTCATCCATTACACTACACGCCGTCAAACATTTGTCCATCCATTGTACAAGGAATACTTGTCAGTTTTCTGAAATGTCTTCAGGTTCACTCGAGCGGAATGGTAGTTTATAGTAAACAGCAATCCCTCATGTTGACCGCACACAGTGAAATGTTAGACCTCAATTATACAACTAGCACAACTGGTGGTGCAATGCAGCGAATCTTGTTTAGCATTCAGTTGCAGTGAAGCTAGAGATTCAAAGCATGAATAGCTACCTGTAAATCCTTAAAATAAATAAATACAACGCTGATATTGGATCTCATCAAAAACACAATCAATAATGTACAGGAGAGCTCCACCCAGTTTTTTTTTTGTTTTTTTTTTACAGTAAAATCAATGAGTGAATAAATATATCCAGATCCCCAATTTGTTTTGCACCCAAGGGGCCAAATTGTAATACAAGTCTTCATGAACACAACCAATTACAACTTGATCCAATAAGATTTGACAGGGAAACAGTTTCAACCCCTGAGCAAGCAATCCATTTTCTGATCCGTTTATCCTGTTATGGATCACAAGCGAGCTGCAGTCGATACCAAGTTGACTTTCATATTGTCAGAAAAATTACATACACAATATACTGTACTCCCATAGTGGATACCAAGAAAACAGTCAATCAGAGAACTGATTCACTTCTTGAATACTCACTCTTTTAATTTATGTCCCAAAAAAAAAAAGAATATTAAACATACCTTTTGGCTATCTGCTAAAGAAAGATGCTAGCTAACTGCTTACTCGCCACCCTTGGTATGTGTAGTGTTTCGATTTTTGTTTGCGTCTGTACCTTGTCACTTCGGTATCCAGTTCTGCACTTAACCGTTTGATGTAACAACTTGTTCCTCTTTGTGTAGTTCAGATTGTGTTTGTATTTTCCTTTCGTGGTGTCTTTCTTCAACCTTCTCCCTCTCTTTTAGTTTGGTTTCCAGCTATTTACTTTACATGTGGCCATTTGTGTGGTCTGCTTTGGAATCCAAGATTTAATGGCAACTTCTCATTACACTCGTATACAGCACATGCTCTTTATGAGTTGATGCTTGATCATTAAGTTCATTGTTAAGAATGTTAAGTCCGCAAAATGGTGCAGCGCCATGATTCAGTGTTGTTCAAGGAAAGGTGATGTAACAGCCACCACTGGAAATTTGATCTCTAATGCACCAAAGACTGCAGACATGTAATATCCGTTGTGCAGTTACTATACGGATAGTATTTTCTCATTATGCTTATGATGTAGCATTTATTGCTCCTTGTGTGGGAGGGCCTCACGCGCTGGAAGACTGCAGTGCTTCCACCACTTGAATTGCTCGCTTCGTTGAGCATGTTGGGTGCAGGTAACTCATTAAGCTGACAGAACAACCTCCTGGGGTTGCCCTAGTGTGCCGAATATATGACATCCTCTGGCACTTGCTTATCATATTTCAGCAGGTTAAATACTTTGTCAGACGTTAGCATTTATTTTAAAGTAAAAGCAATGTAAAACTTCAGTGTTGCTGCACGTGGTATTTTCCCACCGAGGAATATTTGCAAGTGTCATCACAGCGGAACAGTTTGTAATTTGCACTGTATCTGAAAATATCAAATCTCATAGATTCATCCTGCCAAGAAGGTTGAAGCTAATACAAGTGTGGATGAGTGGACCATCCTCAGTGGAGATTCAGATGACTGCCTTGTTTAGATAAGAACACAAACAGATAAACACTGTCAAAGCGATTAGCAAGGATGGTGTTAGTGTCATTTTTAACAGAAGTAGATACAAGTTCAACCATAGGATATTGTCGAAACCAAAAGGTATCAGAGCTGGAGTGTCATCACAGATTAGCATCATTAGCTAGCATTAGTTTACCAGCACATACTCGAATAATATTCAACTAAATTGTCGAAACTGAGGCAAGGGGGTATTAATGTTTGTCATATGCCACACCACGACACTAATCGACTTTGTAATTCTGTGACTTGGTGATGAAATGCTGCTGCCACAAATGAAAATGCAATCTGATCTGTATGGGAGTAGGCGCCGTTCATTTGCAGTCCAGACACAGAGGGGTGAAACTCTCCTCCTAAGGGAGTCTCTGAGTTTCCCGACGCCATAAACAACACCACAAATGTCGCTTTGTTGCTTTTAGTCGCTAGACAGGTCTGAAAGGCTGCAGTTGTCAATACTGATTAGCCTGTTGTGTCATATGCTAATCTACGGCAACAATATTTCCACAATGAAAGGTATCTTTTGTGTCAACTGATCTGACCCTCAGCAACAAAGAGTAAAGGTATTTGATTTAAATAAGAAAAAAACATTAGCTTTATTTATTTTTTTATGTAATTATTATTGTTATTATTATTATTATTAATTTATTTTTTTTATTTTTTTATTTTTTTTTTGTACTGCAAGGTCACTTGAGAGAGGAAACCAATGAATATTTTCTGGTCAGTAAATCATATATATATATATATATATTTTTTTCTAATTTGACCACTTTTTTTTTTTTTGTCTGAAAGGAAGATATTAGTATGTCTTACATAACCCTTTAACCATGCTGCAGTGCATGCCCCAACTTACTTCTGCTCTGTGTGGAAAAAAAAAACAGCACAAGCCATTTTATTTCCGTCCTATTTCTATTGTAGTTATTTTTCCTGACACTCTGTATATAAAATGTCTACTTTGTTTTTTTATACAGAAAGTTAAACAAAATTATCCTTTTACTTTTATCTGTACAACACATCCCATAAGCGACTGTTCAAAGATGCTGTTCACATTTAGAATCATTTTAATGTGTTAAGTATTTTGACTTAAACTATAAAAGTATCAAAATATGTTAACCTCTATATGATGAGGTAAAAAGAACATAACCACCCTTTAAAGGTGTGCACTCATGTCACAGCAAATAGTGGGGGAAAAAATGAAAAGACTGACACTTTAGAGCGCCTTGTTGTCGACCATGAGTGTTCGCACTTCATGGAGAGGAGAGAGCAATGGGGGTAAGAAAAAAAAAGTCCGACGTGACAGCCAGTGTGTGAACTCGAGCTTCGCGGTGGTGTGACCGATTTAGAGTGCCTCGTTGTGTTGACCTGAAATATTGTACCCACCGGAAGTAGATGTTTGTTTGTTTTTTGTTTGTTTGTTTTTTTTTTTGTTTTTTTTTTGCAGAGCATTATACATTTCTCCAGGTCATAGCAGCACATACACCACAAAGGAAGACCTGAGCCGAGCTGGCTGTGAGGCAGACATGCTCACCACTATACAACTGTGTACAAGCATAAAATATGACTCAGTCACAATGGGCACACTTTTATTGCATTTTCTGGGCAAACAGGACGATAAATATTTAACTTTAACAGTACTGTTAGCTCAATATAAAGTATTATAATTTCTTTTTCCTTCGAGCAAACTTACTTTTCTTTTTCTTCTTTCAAACATTAATGTCACAGCTGGATGTGTCCACAGTGGGCTCAGCTGGAGGTGACTTGCAGCAAAGCCAGCATTAGAATTCAACTCTTGGTCGCCCATAAGTCACCCACCGCTTTACTCTTCCACTGGCAGCCTCACTCTTTCAATCACTCCCTGCACCATTCCTTTATTAATGCCTCCTGATGAATTCCTCCGCTGTACTTTCCCGGAACATCATGCTCATGCGCTACACTTAATTAGTTCGTAAGCGTCTTCCCATTCATTTGTATAATTGCTTCTTCGCGGTCTTTATTCAAACCGCATTAAAGCAGAAGGAGGTAGCACTTTTACCTTGAATTTACAGCTTCAACGTCATTTGGATGGTCCACTGGCTTGTAATGAGTTGAAGAGGGTGGCTGTTATTGTCATGGCGACCCCAATTAGCCGGCCCGGACACCCCTCGTGTTTTGTTCGGGCAAATGTGGTGTTCCGTTGCGGTGCTTAGTAAAACTATCATCCATCTCTTTTATTTGCCACTTGTCCTGATTTGGGTCACCTGTGAGCTGATCAACTGAAGTCTATCATGAGATCAGTCCGGGGTACATCCTGGAATAATTATTTTTCCAGCTAGGTGCAATCTCTCAATTAACCTAACGCATATTTTGGAATGTGGGAGTAAATTAGTAAATCAGTATTTGCAGTTTAACAACAATCAAAACACTTGAAGATCACTCATGGAGTTCCCCAAGGGTCTGTGCTAGGCCCTAAACTATTTATACTGTACATAAATGATATCTGTTGTGTCTCAAAAATATTCAAAAGTGTCTTATGTGTAAACCAGCCTGCAGTAAATATTCCCTTTCATTCCAACTTCCTTTTATGTTGATGTGCACCTTTCCTGATTCGATTTGTTCCTGCAGTACAACAAACTAACACGCAAACAAACATATTTGCAGGGATAATTAGGACATGTGTAACAAGATCTAACAGAGATCAATACTAGTTCTATTTTCGTATTGAGCAAACTCTGCTGTCATCCTGCTGGCATACAACGCAGTGACTTTAAAGGCCCAGTCTGTCGGTTTCACTCAGGAAAATGCACTTTTTAAAATACAGGATGTACACACTTTAACTTTCTCTCAATCTTCACATCTGGGTTTATGTTAATCTGTGGTGGTGATTTTGTCATAACCCCCCCAGCCTGTATTTTGTCATTTTGTTTGTTTTGTAAACAGCGGGACGTTTCTGTGGAAAAACAGTGTTACAAAACAAACACAAAATGACAAAATACAGGCTGGGGGTGTGGGGGTTTACGACAAAATCACCCGCACACGTTAAGAAAAGCCCAGATCTGTAAATTGAGAAGTAGTTTGTTTATTTTAATCCTGTATTTAAAAAGTGCATTTTCCTGAGTGAATCCGGCAGACTGCGCCTTTAAAGCAAACTAGGATAGCAGGATGAAAAAAACAAAATCAATATAATCTAGATTCCAAAGTCAGCATGAACTATCTGATTGTGTGTAATTTATAAAGCATTTGTGAATTTTCTTGGTGCATGTGTTAGATAACGCTGGCACAGCCCGCTCTTATCTTTTTCTGCACCCCAGCCAGCAGCTCTCGTCCGCGGGGACCGTGTGGCCTCGTGGAGGCCTTGTTAGCCCTGGAAGTGGGGCCCTGAGCCAGCTGCACTGAAATAAATAGAGCTGCAAATGCACCAGAACATGTTGTCCTGGAGGATTAAGCTTTTGCCTATATGGCCGTGAGTAGTTTTTTTTTTTTTTTTTTTTTTTTTTTTTTTTTTTTTTTTTTACTTGTATAAATGGAGACTGTCTCCCTACTCCTCCAGGCTCGTGTTTGTGTTGTGTCTTGCACAGCAGCATTCCCAAACGCGTATTTTCACCATGGCAACACACATATATTGTATGCGCATCAGCTTTAATTCTCCGTCATGTCGGGAGTGCGCTATCGCTTTGAATGCAGATTAGGCTAATTGGAATGGATGTTTGCTGCCTGTGTGTTCTGTTCCGATAAATTACCTTAAAAGGTTTAAGCAATCACGTTGCAAAATATATTATTCACAGACGTTGATGTTCTGACAACACCTGCATTGCTATGCGGTGAAAGTGCACGTTGTGGATAAAGTTTCAAAAACAAGCCGAGCGCCGTGATGAACGATGAGGACAATAACACGCGGCACTTAATTTGATTTGCACAGTGAAGTTTTGATGTATTAGTCCAGGGAGTGAAAAACAAAGGAGATGATTGCACATTATTGCTGCAGTCCTCTGCGGCTCTCCAGGAAGAAGAATAATTCATACATCTTTGAGCGGGCATTTATCTTTATACACCTAGAAGCATATGGAGGAGCTCAAAAAGCGGGAAGGTAAAAATGTCATTTCAGAGGATAAATAATACATGCCTGCGACTATTGTTTGTTTGTCTACATGTGCTGCTTCACGTTTTTGTTGAAATATCCACTGTTTAAAGGTTATAACACCACAGCATTAATTGTATTTGTTTAAATGTTTGTTAGCATTAAGTAGACTGCACTCAATACACCAAATTACTGAGTTTACTAGGAATTCAAGCAGAAATCGATTGCCTTAAACCACTTTCGTTTAAGTAATTAAAGTAAAAAGAAAGAAAAGTAGTAAAAAATTACAATGTGTAAAAACTAAAGCGGTTCAAAGAGGGTGACCAGACATCTCATTTTGGCACGGACAGTCTCATTTTCAAGCCATGGGTCCCGCGTCCCAGTGGATTTTTGCCAACCTCATTGTTCTGCATATGAAATAGAACTACTTCCTGCTTTTGTATCTAAGAATCATGGGAAATGTTTACCTACTGCGGTCGCCACTTGCTGGTCAGACATCGTAAGCTGAGCAAGAAAAAGGAATTTAATTCTAAAAAACAAAAAAGTGAACTCGACATATGGAATAAAAACGAACTAATTTAACACAAGTCCAAAAAACAAGACACAAAATAACAAACCTAAAAACCAGACAGAAACGGCAGCAAGCACAAACCCATCAGTTCTTCACATGCGCAAACGGAAATAGCGATTAGTGCCCATTTAAAAAAGGAAAAAAGAAAAAAAAGCGTTAAACAGCGTCACAATGATGTCAAACACTAAACGAGCTGGTCACCTCCTCCATTCCACGTCGTTGCTACAGCAACCTGTAGATGTGAAAAATTGATAGTGAAAACATGACAAAAAACGAAATCCTATCAAAAGCAAAATAAAACAGATCATGACATGACAGGAGGTCTAGAAAATATAGAGATGTCAAGGGGATGAAAAAAAATTCTAGTATGACCCAAAGGACACAACCACTGAGTCTAGCATAGAGGTGAAAAGATTGTTTTGGTGCCATTTTTCAACAAAGGGTACAAGTTGTTGTTTTATTTTATAAGTCCTTTTGTTGTCTGATTGCTTGTCTCACCTTGTTGCGCTGAAACTCTATTGTGTCTCGGTTCACTTTTCCGCCCAATTCATTTGAGCGTTTGATTTGCCCTTGTAAAATGACCACTTTCTGCCCCTTTTATTGCTCTTAGTTGAAAATAAATCCAAGCAAATGTGAATGATGCAACATGTTTATTTTATTTACCGTTAAATTAATTTGCAGCAGTTAGAAGTCCACCCCCAAAACAATTACAGTACCTGGGGTGTGAATTTAGTAATATCCTCTTACCTCCGCACACAAGAGCAACTTTGATGTTTGGTGATGGAATCAAGAGGCTTGGAGCCCACTGCAGAGCCGCTATTGAAGAAAATCCTCCCCCTTGTGTGTAACTAACTCCATTAATTCCGAGTGAGCGCTGATGCCATTTGGAGTTCTCTCATAACAGAGGCCGTAATGTAGATCCACTTCAATGCATTTGGCTTTTAGTGCCCCTGCAACTGCATCTCTTGTATAAATGAAGCCTTTGCTGATGGATGGATGGATGGATGGATGGAAGGAAAAGAGGATGCAGGAGAGATGCTTTTGTTGTTGTACAATATTATTACATCCATCCAACTATAACCATTATATAAAGGTTAATACTTATACATCTGTATGTACAATAGCTATAAAAAGTCTGCACACCCTACAATAAACATGTGAGACTAAAATATTTTCTTCTAAACTAAATGGATTTTTTTTTCTTATCTTAAGGCTAAGTTGAAGCAACTGAGATTGTGGTTGCAAAAGTCTGCACACCCCATTAACTGGGGATGTGACTGTTCTGAATTAACAGATCAAACTCATGTTTAGGTGTCAGAACACACCTGCCATCATTTGAAGTGACTTTGATTAACCTGAAATAAACTTAGGATGTTCTAATAGGATTTTTCCTGACATTTCTTTTGCTTTCTGACAAAAGCCTGATGGTTTTGCGCTGAGAGGTATTTCGAACTGTTCATAATTCCCTCCACCTTGAAATAAGTTGATGCTTTGTAATTTTGGCCAAATAAATTTTAAGATTAGCTTTATTTATTTATTTATTTATTTATTTATTTATTTATTTATTTATTTATTACGTCACCCAAAAAAAAGTAGCTTTCGAACTGGAGTGTGTCACTTTTTCATCCATTCGAAGCTTTTGACCTAAAATAATATTTTAATGCTATTTAAAATGCATTATTTAAAGGTATCGGTACTCGAAACAGCAGCTGATACCAGTATCGATCGCCCCCTTGTGGCCGTTTAGTGATCAAGAACTCGAAATGAGAAGAATAGAAATTTCTCATTAATTTCATGCAATTTTAAAGAAAAATGTAAAATCGTGATATATAGGTATTTCTTTACAATGATCTGTCATTGTTTTTTGGGTGAAATGTTATCAAAAGTAGTATCGGTATCAGTGACTAAAAAAGTGTTATTCAAGTCTCCATTAGTTTTCAAAATTTACAAATCTGATAAAAATTGTACAATGCCAAATAACCTTTATTAATGTGTAATCCTGAACAGAAAAAAAAATATTGATTATCATGACCTCTCTGAGAAGTTGTCTCAAATTGAGGCATACTTTGAAATTCCTCATATACAAAAAAAAAAAAAAAAAATGGTTACAATATCAAGAGATCCCTGAAAAATAGTGATCAAAACAATATATTTTGTCAAGTAAAAATGAACACATTATTACATTAATACCTCGAAGACAGTTTTGATTCAAACTGAGCTCCATTGTAGTTCTAAAGGCAGAACTTGTAATTTAGCCTTTGTATTGGATTTCATTAGATTATGCGAGTATCTAATACTGCGGCCGATGAGCGCATAAGAGTCCTATAGAGGATAACAGAATCTGCCTCTGGGTGGTCATAATTCTCTTTGATTAGGCTGTAAGAGCAGCAGTGAGTCAGCCTGTGACTCATTTTAAGACCGTCCCAACGACTGTGTGACTAAATGTCATAAAACACAATGTGCCTTCTCTCTGGTGTGTTTTCCAGGGCGCTCACACGAGAGCTGAAGCGCTGCTGATGTTCTTCACTCTGGTGCCATCAGGTGACACTGCGCCATTCGACAACAGTCGGAAACGGGAACGTGACAGCTCTAAAACACTCTTCAGTATGTTTGCGTTTGTTCCATTTCATTTAATTGTTTATTTTCAATTAGAGATCATGTATAAAGCTTATTATGCAGTGGTGTTTTCGAACAAGCACAGCTAATATGCAGAATCCCTCAACATTTGTGTCAGAACAATACAGTCTCCAGCCACTATGTCAAATGGCTCATTAAATAACAACCACTTCTTGCATGGATACAAATGCACAAGTACGCTTGGAGAGCCCGATAGGACTCAGCGGGCTTTCAACTACGCTCAGGTTAGCATACGAAGCCTTCTTGATTTAATTGTAGTAAAAATGTGACTTAGCTTCGTACACTTACTACACTTCTTTGTGTTTATTTGCATCCTGCTGCGTCCGATAAAGAATATATGACTTTGAGTACTTTTATATTATCTGTCTGTTATAGCAATGCAACAGAGACTATGTTTACATGTTTCTGAAACATTTGGGATAATCCGTTCGCATGCGTGAGCGGACAGATTTTACGTAATTCCAATCTAAAGCAAATCGTACAGACATCACTTCTGCTTTTAACGTTCTATGATCAATAAAAGACATTATATTCATGTCGCTCCCCACATTTCCCAAAAAAATAGTTCTGTCCTGCATGTGTTTGTTTTCTTCTGTTTTTCCGGTGGGACACACGCATATATGTATGTGGGTCATTGACGGAAAAGGATTTCATCAGAATTGATTAATTATAAAAATACAGAAAATATTTATTCTTTATTATTATTTATTATTCTCTACAGTTGTACTATTATCTACAACATAAGACAGCTATTATTTTGGACAAATTTATCATGTAAAGCTTTCTAAAATGGTCACACCAGATGATCAATCAATCAATCAACTTTATTTATATAGCACCTTTCATACATTTAAAATGCAACTCAAAGTGCTGGACATCCATAATACAATAAAATAAAAGAAAGAAAAAGCCCCCCCATCCCCATGATCGTACCCACAGACACACGCAAAACCCAACAAACACATGAAAACCACAACATGGCGGGGCACAGAAGTACCCTGTAAGGAAAGGCACCCAGGAGGAGTTCATGATGGTTAGTTGCAACATGTAATATTTTCAAATTAAATCAAAGTTATGAGGTTAACATGTAGTCATCTAAACAAAACAAGCTGGCTAACCACACAAGTAAAATTTTATTGAAAATATATATTTTTTGAAAACAATTTCAAGTCATATCACATGATGTCCCAATATGACCAGTACACACCAGTAGCTAAAATGCTAACTTTTTAACATAGTACAAACCTGATAGCTGCATGGTTTCTTGACTGTCTTGTGAATGTTACAAACTCCTGTTTTTTTAAATGTATTTCAAAATAAAAATCCCAAATTATTTTTTTTCTTTTTGGTAATAATTGATGGAAATAGGCATCATCGGACAAACTTATGACCTGTGTACATATAATAATGTGAAACTGCAGGGGAGAAATCATTGTATTAAAGTGAGGCTCAGCATTGTGGCAAAATAAGATGGCCGCCGCACATACAAGTAGCTCGGGCTCTGGGTGGAGGAGTGGAACCGTCACTGGTCTTCACTGCCGGTTTGCCGTGGGTTCGCTTCCCTGCCTGGGAGACCACGTTTGTTTGTGTGAGTGAGTGTCAAAAAAACAAAAAAACAAAAAACATACAAGTAGCTCAGACCACGATTGTTTGTGAATGTGCAGAACACAAACCACATGTTTATGTACCTAATTATTTGTATTAGA
The DNA here is from genome assembly GCF_051991245.1 of Festucalex cinctus. Lineage (NCBI taxonomy): Eukaryota > Metazoa > Chordata > Actinopteri > Syngnathiformes > Syngnathidae > Festucalex > Festucalex cinctus. The sequence goes on along the minus strand of NC_135431.1, from coordinate 6,734,410 downwards.
AAAGAGGTAAACCATTTTTGGGTTCATGCACGTATTTACGAGGCTTTTGAAAAGCCGAATATTGCCAATTATTCGGATTTTGAACGGGTTATTGACGGGCATGTAAACGTAGTCATATACGCTATGTATTAAGCTAGTTGACTTAAAGCTAAGTTGTCCTTCGTTTTATGTTTAGCTTGACATTTTAATTAAACTCGTTCTCCTGTGATCTAATCCTTAACCCACGCAAACCAGACTTGAGTGCCGTAATTAAAGTAATGTTATGTCCAGAAAAATCTGCTATACTTCCCAGTCTACCCCGAGGCTAATAACAAAGCCCACAGGCCTTGTTAGCGGTGTTTCTCTTCAGTGGACCCCAGACTGTCATCAATGTAGCTAATTAAATCACATTAGATATGGTGGCATTGGGAAGTTCTCTAGTTCCAATCCAAACCTGTTGTCTGACTTGAGTGGCGAGCAGATTAAAGACAGAGCAAGGTCACTTTGAGCATACGGATTGTTTGATTGTAGGTCCAACTGGGATGGTTTGATTGTGCCTGAGCCTTATTAAGGCTTTATTATTCATAAACAGATCGTTTCATGCGGAGGCTCCAGCGGCACTGATTCTAAAACGCGGCAAAATAAAAGGCTGCGTCCCCTCAAGTCTTTCTTTACATCTCAGTTTGAGCCATTCAGATCCTACAAAAGAGAGCAGGTTTGTGTCCCGATAGAGTTTCATATAATGACTCATCTGATGTCCTCACTTGGTAGCTCAGAGTGCAGTTTATGCATGTGCCCAGTCTCAGATGGGGATAAAAGAAAACCTTTTTTTTTTTTCACTTGCTCTCTTTTGTGCCTCATTCTAATGGATGCTCATTGTGTTAGTGTGCATGTTAAGCAAATACACACAAATGCATACAAACACCAGCACATGCAGACAATGAGGCAAATTTGCATCAATGCTCCAATGACACACACACACATAAAGCACAGCAGAGGAGAAAAAGGCAAAGCGGGCTTTGAATAATTGAGCCAGCCTGATAAAAATAGGCAACAGAGACTTAATTAAATTTTCAAAGCCATATCTAAAAGAGTCCATGGCTGAAGGTTGAGGGCTGCTGCTTGCAGTTCTCAGACCCGTAGGAGGAATATAATTCACTTTAAAAATTGTGCTTACGTTTTCCCCAAATGTTCCACTGGTGTACAAGGATGACCATTCGGAAGCAGGACAGCAGAGGAATGTTGGTCAAGTTCATTCATTTATTCGTGATTAGAAATTTTCAGTCATTCAAACTAGGGATGGGCAACTGGCGAGCCGCTGAATGGCCCCTTAATTAATTAAAATAAATGTGTAAATAAATAAATACATGTTATTTTATTCTTCACAAAACCAAAACAAAAAAAGTTTGGTTTTTTTTGTTTTTTTTACAAAAAAATAAAAAATCCTTCTAAAACACTGATGAATATAGAAATTTTCCAGAAAAAGTCTGTCTGAGTGGCCCCTTAATTAATTAAAAAAAAAAATTAATGTTTATTAAAGTATAAAATTAAAGTATAAAATGCACACACAAAGGATGGAGAGAAAAAAATATGAACGTAAAAAGATAGGAAAGAAAATGTAATTGAAAAAGAAGAAATTGACAAGATGATTGAAGAGAAAGGCATACATAAATGGAGCGAACACGGAAGAGAAAGACTATGAACGTGTTGGCGAGGAAAAGGCGTGTGCAAAGGGGGATAGTCCTGCAGATCTTGTCTCGAGGGGAAATTGCATTGCTAAGGATTTATTGCTTCAAGTGTAATTGGGCTCAAGCAGCGCCAGGAGAGAAAATCCATCAAGGTCTCCTCGCCAGTGCAGTGGAAATCATGCTGCTTATGCACGCTGACGGCTCCTGTACGTCTCATGCGGCTCTCACTCAAACATTACTGCCCACATCAAGAAAACCTGGCTATCATCTTCCACCTTATTGCCGTAATAAGCGGGAGCCTGCTAATAAAGGTGTCTTTCCGGATGCTTAGCAGCCCCGTTTTAGGTGACTTACAGCTCTTGATTCCTCTAAAGTGGATTAAGGAATGTAATATTCAACTATTTTTCACTCAATTTCCATATGTATGACGTTGCATAAATATCTGCATTGATTACAAAAAGCCATGCAGCATTTGGATTAACTTTCTAGCAGGGGTGTCCAACATACGGCTCGTGGGCCAGAACCGGCCCATCAGGTGACCCAAAGTGGCCCGTGAGTACAGAACGCAAACTGCAGTTTTTCCCTAAAAATAACTGTTGTTGCTTATTTTGTCCACTGGAGGGCACACTGACCACTTGAATGACATTTTCAATGACGAATGACAAATTTCTGTGAGTGAGGATTGCATGCAAAAAATTTGTTAAGACATCTGAAACAAGATAATAAATAGGAATATTTTCAGAATGTACTTGTTAAGGATGTTCTATACCTCATTTTTTAGACCGAGACCATTATGAGTACTCAACTCTTGAATAGTCACCAATCCCGATACAACGATGCTTTTGATGCATAAAATTTCTCCCCCAAAAAACAATGGCACATCATTATAAAGACCCAATATAACATTTTCCTTAAAATCACAAGAAATTAGGCAATTTTCTCTTCTTCTACTTTCTAATCTTCTACTTTCTGATTACGAAACGGCCGTCACGAGTACAGATACCTTCAAAGAATGTACTTGGAATTAATTACTTGCACCTAAAAAAAAAAAAAAAACAGGAAATATTTTGATCTGTCGTTATTTATAGATAATTAGGCCATGGACAAACTGCTTTGGCCCAATTGAGATCAAATTTGGGTGAAAATGACTTTGACGTCCTGCTCTATAGCAACAACACAAGTGAACTCTGGTATTTGTTTATTCATAGTTATTAAACATAACCATAATATAATGACCACTTGCACTATCTGTTAATTAATATCCAATACAAGAGCTACACTAAAAAGAGAATTGTTGAACCAATTTAACATTGCAAATTGAATTGTTGACCAACTTAAAAAAAATTGCTTCAATTGGTAACATGATTTAATTATGTTGATCCAATGTGAATATATTAAGTTTAATTAATTATGAACTCATGAAACTTAATATAATCACTTGAATTCAGTTTCCAAAGGTAATCCAAAATTGAAAATCCTGTGTTACCAATTGAAGCAATTTTTTTTTTAAGTTGGCCAACAATTCAATTTGTAATTTTAAATTGGTTCAACAATTCTTTCTGAGTATAAATTGAGCCTTTTAAGATAGTAATGCTCTATTTCAGACATGTAATCTATTCACAACAATCTTTATATTCTCACAATAGTTTTATATATACATTATAAATGACATTGATCCCCTCACACCCCCACGCTTGTTAAGGAAGTGCACCTAATCATTCAGTTTGAAGGAAATCAGAGTGTATGGGAGTTATCAAGCAAGCTCTGACCTTGTGGAGTTGAGTTGTTAGAGTTTCATATTTTATGGCGAGTCATCAAATTTCTCTGCAATGCTCCACCCACATGCAATTTAGTTTGGTCCATGCATGCTTCAAAACTTGGCAGTAATGGTAAAAAAAAAAAAAAACTGGAAATGACCACAAAATGGCTGCTTAAAACTAAAATGGCAGACTTCCTTCATCATGTCTTGATAGATTTTGTACATCTGCTCAGCAACTGTCGATTAATTTCATCTTGGGAAATCAACTTTGAGGGCTTAATTTAAAAAAATCGAGGTAGCCAAATATTAGATTTGGACCTACCTCCAACCATAATAACAAAAACAAAATAGGTAATAAAAATGTCTCTTACAGTGTCAATCTAAGTCCAGCAAGCACTTATATAGAATTTGATTAGATTGTGCAAGTAGTTTGTGTCCCATACAATCTCCCGACTACAGCAATCATTCCAAAACGGCTTTCCTGGTGCAGTAGAGAGGTTTCTCGAGCCCCACCCGCCACTGCAGTGCGATTCCGCTTTCTCCCCGACACGCAGCAGCAGATCCACACTGCAGAACAGAGCGGGCCTGGCTCTGCATACAAATCAGGGAGCGAGCGCGACAATCCATGACTGAGCATGGAGTGGAGAATCAGAGAAGCAAGGAGGAGGAGGGAAGATGGCAAAAGAATAATAATTAAAAAAAAAAAAAAAAAAAAAAAAAAAAAGTCAGCTTGTGGAGCAGGGTACAGCGCCGCAGTTCATGAAAAGGGATTCTCCCTGGCAGGCTTTCCCTGTGCGAGGGGGTGCAGGAGGAAGAGGGGAGGAGGGTGATGTGAGTGAGGTACTGGGAGTCAGGTGCTGGCTGCTCTGTCTTGATAATGGAAGCGGCTGCTTCTAAAAATGGAAGAGCCATTGATTGAAGTCTTGCGAGCGGGTCTGATGTGAGAAGCTCGGGGACCAGCAACTCTCACTTGGAGCCGAGCTGGAATAAGAATTTGCTTCATTCATTTTTCATTTCATTTTCAGTTTATTTTTAAAAATGGGACAGAACATATTAACTCATTTGCTCCCAATAACATGTAAATATGTTATTTTTTTTATGTTTTAAGTGTGCCAAAGACGTATTTATACGTTGTTGTTGTTTTTTTTTGTTTTTTTTTGGGGGGGGGGGTCATGCTAGTGCATGCAGAAGGCTTTGATGCAGCCTCTCAACTGCAAAGAACGGTTGCAGAAATGGTAGTTATTACACAAACAGCCAGCAGGTGGCAGCAGAGCAAAGGAGATCAACCAGGGCCATGTAGAAAAAAAGCTCAATTACTTGTAATTTTAAATAGATTTGTGAGAACTGATGAAACTTAGCTCTCTTCTAATGCTAATTGCTGCAAAACGGAAACAGATAGAAACATACTTTTTTTTTCCTGATGAACTTTAATTCTTCTTTTGATAGGTTCCATGTTTTTATAGCAATTGAACACAATATTCTGTGGGCCTTGCAAAATCAGTCAAAATCCAGTAAAACAGTCGGGTGCGAACGGGATTGCTTCTGTGAAGATGGCTGGGAGCGAATGAGTTAATGAACATTTACAAATGTAAATATGTGTAGGATTATAGCCGTTTGACTAATTTGCATCCATTGTCCCATTGGCAGGAAGTTGCCCAAAGTGGGGAGAGGATAGAATAAAAGCAATTAAAAGAGGGAAAAATTAAATAATAAAACAGAAAAATACATAAAATACTATTGCCATCACCATAAAATACTTAGTTGTATTACATTTCTATAACAAAAACAGAGCCAATCACACACTACTAAGAATTACATTACAGGCAGCTGGAAAACTACTTTCAGATGCTTGGAAAATAACCAACAATATCCAAAAGTGTCAAAAACGAGATAATGTAGAATTTTGATGCTTTTGACAATGTGATCATTGTGGTTGAAGTCATGATGAAAAAACTAGAGGTGTCAGGTGATTAAAAATTGTAATTGCAATTAATTGCATGACTTCAACAGTTAAATCACAATAAATCACAAATTTTATAGCGTATCTGTTCTAAATGTACAATAAAATATTTTTTCAAAGTTTTCATACTTGTTAACATAAGTGGGGAAAAAAATGTTAAACTAACAGAAATATGGCTGAATCTTTTAGTCATTGATACAGCAATTTCATGATAAATCATAAAATTTTGTTAAAATTAAAAAGATGTACTGTACTGTACTGTAAAAAAAAAAAGGAGTGTGTTATTGATTTGTGTTGAGGTAATTTTTCTGCCACTAGATGGCACAACTGTATTTGTAAGACGGTGACAGCTCAGTTCAGCTCCATTTCTTTTCATATTAAGAGCTATCTAATCTTTTGCCTGAAGTAACTTGTGAAACTGCACATTTTAAAAAATATGTGGATTTTTGTCACAGATGAAGGTTTTCATGATGAAATTATGGAAATGGTGGACCCAACACAGACTGAAAGAAACCAGTGAACTAATACCAACAAATTGCTGAGACAACAAGACACATCTGGACAAGACAAGCATCTGGAGGTAGCTCACTCATCATATCTTAACCTAATAGAGCATGTATTTTACCTCCTGCCTGGAAAAGCATTTCATATGGAGAATGCAACAGTCTGGGAAAGTCAATGGGTTGCAGGTTTGATGCCGTTATTGCAAGTAAGGTTCATATCACTTTAAGTTAATTTAACAATGTCAGTTCCAATACTTTTGCTCACTTGAAAAGTAGGTGGCCTCAAACAAAAGTTGCTCAACTTTTGGAGGAGACTCTAAGACAAAACTAAACTAAATCTAATCATAACGGTCAACAGAAACACCAATTCTGAAAATGGTGTCTTTTGTTGTTCATTTATAGGAAAAGTGCTGCAAAAACATAACAATGTTGTAACCCGAATGCTTCCAAATACGAATGTTTAAAAAAAAAAAAAAGTAAATGCAATCAATCACTGTATAAGTTGAAAATAGAACTTGCAGTGTATAACAACGTTTTATGTGCAGACATAGATGGATGCTGACATTTGATAGCCAGCAGTTTCTCATGCTTGGAAAGCCAAGCAGAGTAATCAGTCATGGGTAAACTGTCTGGATGGCAGCAGATATTCATCTTCATCAGCTGTAAAGACAGAAGAAAAAAAAAGGTGGATACACCTCTGTCATGCCTGTAAGCCTGTTTCCACCATTTCTGCCAACATTTTTGACAGAAGATGAATGCATATTTAGATTGCTGGTATCGTATTTCAGGGTATAGTGTGGCAGAAAAAAAGTAATAAGAGCTCCATGAGTATAAGAGCCAACATAGCCCATATGCTTGCAGTTTGTTGTTGAATAAGCTTCATTTGTTTAATTTTGTCAATGTTGACACCGACAGTTGCTAGATAGCCTGTTGCGCTAACGGCTAATTGCGCAGCTAACACCATTTTTCAGGAATTATTTGCCTTGGCGGAGACCAAATAACTAATAAAGTAAATAAACAAACATTAATTGTTGTTGCTTATTACTGTTAACTAATAAACAATACTTTTAGAGCTGTTGTGTTAAACAAATAAGATCTTCGGCACTTGGCCAACAACCTCGTGCATACAAATTACAGCCATATGCAATATCACTCTTTGTTGTCAAATTTTGTTGAATTTTCCCAACCTTCTTGAAAGTAACATAAGGATGCTAGCCTAACCCTTAATGGAATAATTAATTGATTAACAGGCATCGTCGAGCCATTTTCTTTTCTCGGCAAAGGGAAAAGACATTCTTGATTGACACAATGAGTGCACAATTTTATCATAATCATAATCAGCCCCATGTAAAGTTTCTGCTAATAACTAGTAATTCCAAACACATTTTAGTAATATAACCGATGGGGAATGTTGTCAGTTATTAATAGCATGTCATTTCAGCATAGAGCGCCCGATGTACTGTCAATATATCGTCATCATGTCACGATATTAAAAGCAGCACATCTGTTAAGAGTCAGGTTGATTTGCATTTGTGCAGTTCTAGCACCCTCTGGTGGCTTGTTTTTTTAGTGCAGTTTGATTTTCACAAGGCATGTTTTGTCCCTTCTAAATTTAAAATCCACGTTAATGGTCAGAAGCGAGTCAATATGTGGAGGAATTCAATGTATGTTTTCTTAGTATGACCTCTTTTTTTTTTTTTTTTTTTTTTTTTTTTTTTTTTTTTTTTTTTTTTTTTTTTTTTTTTTTTTTTTTTTTTGTATCACCACAATATCGTGATAATTATTGTGTCGTAATAATATTGCATCGTGATGTTTGGATATTGTTCCATCCCTGCTAATTTCAACTGAACCATAATTCATATATGTTTTATAAATAATGAGATTAGGTTTGGGTAATGCTTAGAGAACACACAAAACATACTATAACCATGCCATTCTTTTTTTATTTTTGATTACACAAACTTTCATGATATTTTTGTGACAAATATTTTTGCCTAAGCGTAAATACTATGTGTACTATATAACCACAAAAGAATTTCAATGAGTACATCCATCTTCAGCATCCTCATCAGAGTCCTTTAAGGCAGCATTGATAGTAGGAAGCAGCATCGTAGGTCAAAATCTTTTTCTTTCTTTTTTTTAATCACAAGCCTCTTCTCTCAGGACCTTGATTTACACTCATATTCTGCCTCATTTTTATTCATGCCTTGCAGCACCCCTGCATGGCCATTTTTCTGCTTTTAACCTTGAGAGCAAGCAGAGAAATTTCCATGCGGAGACATTTTTCAACCACAGAAGCTGCCCTTCGTTTTGTAGATTTTCATTTGATGGAACGGGGGTGGTTTGCTTGAGGCTATTGCGCAATGAAAATGCCATTATTTCATCTGTTGAATATAATGCATTTGTTATAATATTCAAACAAAATGATGGCAAACAACAAACAGCCTGAAATTGCAACAAATTGCCTGAAATCAACAATGTTTTCTCGGGTTGGTCACGTGACATTCACAAGCTGAGCTGTGATTGGTTACCTGAGCCCTTGTGATTTCATTTTCAGTCGACAGCAAAATGTGTTTTTAAAGGTACTTTGTACCTGAAAAATAATGAAAATATCAAATTTAAAGGCAAAATATTAATGTTTGACTGCCAAAAATGGCTAAATAAGTAAAGTATCCCTTTGAATGATTTATCCTGACAAGTTTAGGATTCTAGAAGCCACGTTAGCATTTGCGTCAAAATGCAGACAAATCCTAAAAAGTAATTTTCATAATCATGTGTTGTGCGCGGATGACAAATTTCTGAGCTCTCCACGTGGGTTGCAATCTACAAAAGAAAATCAAACAGCGTCTGATTGCGTGTCCTTTTCAAGCGACACTCGACAACCTCCTGCTGATCACTTGTATTTTGATGAGTGGTTTGTGGGGTTGTTTATAAATAATACACACAAAAAGTAAGTTGTTTTTTTTTTTTTTTTAACCCTCAAGGTAATTGCCATCCCTGTTTAAAGAATAAGAAATGAATTGACAGCTTGTATGTTTTCCTTCTGTTTTTGAATGTCATAATTCAAGTGCAGAATGAAATATTTCATGTATATTTCAAGGCTGATACATTATTCACTCGATGCAGTTGGCTGTTACTTTCTCCCTTTCTATCACTTTGTCTTTTTAGAGTTAATGAAGAGCACATCTCGGAAGATGCCCCCCCCCCTTGGCATCACGGGAGCGATGCTCTTAGAACATTATTGGTCTTGAAAGATTATGCGAGAGCGAGCTGTTGTCAGGGCTCCTGTCGCAAGTTTGACATTTTCCTCCCACAAATGGCTAATCAGCATGCGAGCATTCTCGGATGAAAAGGCAAATGGGGGCGGTCGCCGCTACAAAGCAGAAGCGTTGGCATTTGACAGCTATATGGTGCTTAGGAAATGTATTAGACCACCTCAAATGCTTAACAGCATTGGTAATTACCAAAATCCTTTTTCCATCTTGCTTTAATGCAGTGCTTCTGAATAGTGAGATATAATAAATAATAATAATAATAATAAATAATCCCCCCCCCCCCCCCACCCGCCTTAAAGGAAAAACAGTCAATGATATCCATTCTTTTTCTGAAATGTTTGTCTGTCACAGGTGAGCTTAAACTTATTCCAGCTGACACTGACATTCACACCTGAGGACAATTTAGAGTCGTCAACATAACTACAAAACATTTTAAAACTACGAAACATTTTTTTTTTCTTTTTTGGAATGTGAGAGGAAGATGGGATTTTATATTTTATATAGAAATAATAATAATTGTATTATAATTTTATAATAATTTTGAATATTTAATATTTTTTATAATAATTTTTAATTATTAATTTTTATATAAAGGTGACAAAGGTCATATTTAAACGAACTCCTACAGAATTTATCTGATTGTCTTCAAACTTTGAGTGTTTCATCGAAACATGTTTAAGATAAGAAAAGTGATTTTGTTGCACGCTGTTGCCGTGGCGATGTGCTGCTTGCAAAGATAAATGGCGCTGTTTTTGAGGGACAAAACCTAAACGAATATCATGAAACTGCACACACATGATAAGCCCTGGCGTAAACATTTATATTTTACAGGGGTTTTGTGCAATGTGATTTGGCCAAGGTTATGAGGGCCTTTTATAGCTGCTTGCAGCTCTAGTTATTATTCATCCATCCATCCATCCATTTCCTTAGCCACTTACTCCTCACAAGGGTGCTGGAGCCGTAGGCAGTAGGCGGGGTACACCGTGAATGGTTTCCAGCCAATCGCAGCTCTAGTTATTATTGTATATGCAAAAGAGCATGTGGACATTTAACAAAGTTTATACAAAAGCTCCTCACCCAACATGAGAGCTGTCCTGGCTGGTCCACCAATATTACAGATCACTAAACTATGTGGTAATTGGTTCTCATAACAATGACCGTTATACTTTCTCTTTATTACAAGCCACTGTACTGTTAAACTGATTATACATCTGTTATATTAAGATAACGCTGTGGAATTTTGTGAATGCCTATCCGGAATCTTTTTTTTTAGTTTCATTCTTATCAGTTTCTCAGAATTGCAACACTTCCAACTATGGCAATGACGCCATGAATAAATATGCATATTTAATGAGTTTGTGTGACCTGAATAATTATACTTATATGCCATAACTTCATCGACTCGTGAAATCTTCCGAGCGTCATCGTATTTTCGGATGGATGGATGGGTTTCTATTCTTTTTATCTAACAGTGTGATTGCAGTGCAGTTCTAATATGCAAAACGATTCACTAAAGGTGATGCATGACATTAGCTCAAGAAAATCAAATTCATGCAATGCAGTTTTGGCATAAGCTTTGTATCATCTAATTACCATAGCCTGTTTGTGTTGTTTTAAACCCATATGACAGATGATATTCTTTCAAATTCTGCACAAAATACACTAATCGCACTGATGGATTTTCCAGACATGTTCATTTTTACAAGCATAAAAGTACACCTGAACAAATCAATGTTAAAAGCTATAATAAAAATATGCAAATATTGCATTAAAAGCATGTTTCGTGAAATATGTCAGGAAGCAGCGGTTCAGCGAAAAGGTTGAGTGGACTGCAAAGACAACCGCGACAAAGAAGAGACAGACAAAAGGGCTGGAGAGGAAGGATGGAGCAGGGGTTATGACCAAGATAATTAGATGAAACTGTCCACCAAGATCCAACAACTGCTCCAAAGTCGGCCGAGCCTGTTAGATCTGAGAAAGGCTGTTTACTGTCAAGGCGTGTACGGTGTACATGTGCGAGAGAGACAGAGAGCGAGAGACAAACAGAGACAGAGAGATCTGTGACCACTCTGAGAGCCCTAAAGCAACATTTGTGTTTAATGCAGTCAAACTTAACTCATTTGCTCCCAATAACGTGTAAATATGTTTTTTTTTATGTTTTAAGTGTCCCAAAGACGTATCTATACGTTTTTTTTTGTTTTTTTGTTTTTTTATGCTAGAGCATACAGAAGGCTTTGATGCAGCCTCTCAACTGCAAAGAACGGTTGCAGAAATGGTAGTTATTACACAAACGGCCAGCAGGTGGCAGCAGAGCAAAGGAAATCAAACAGGGCCATGTAGAACAAAAGCTAAATTAGTTACAATTTTGAATAGATTTTGTGGAAAACTGATGAAACTTAGCTCTCTTCTAATGCCAATTGCTGCAAAACGGAAACAGATAGAAACAAACTTTTTTTGTCCTGATGAAAGAAGAGACTTTAATCTTTCTTTTGATAGGTTCCATGCTTTTATTGCAATAGAACACAATATTCTGTGGGTCTTGCAAAATTAGTCCAAATCCAGTAAAACAGTCGGGAGCGAACGGGACTGCTTCTGTGAAAATGGCTGGGAGTGAATGAGTTAAAATAATTTTTTTATTTTTTTTTTTAACACCCAAAATAGCAACAATATCATATAATTGGACATATGTTGCGACTTTTCTTGAACATTCTAGCAGCCTGCAGTGGGGTCAGTGTTGGTCTTTAAACCAGCAATTTGCGTATCTGACAACAATATAAATCAAGAAGAAGACTACAGTTAACTTTTGATGACTTGTGACCTGACATAAACGAAAAGACTTGAGACTTTCGGGTTACTGACATACGTACATCGACATCAGAAATGTTATATTGTTTGATTACCGACAGCCGACTACCGCCATGCTAATCGCTAACAGGCTTTTAGGCTAACGTTAGATCACTGCTTTTTCAGCTACATTTTTTCAGCTAAAACCTAACCTTAACCTTTTAACAATTCCAGGACATTATGTCTTCACACTTGATTGTATTTCAGCTTGTCTTCACACACAGTTTGGGCGGTGAGTGATGTTTTAATTGTGTAGTGACAGCCATTTTGTCGTATGGTACTGCATCTAAATATATCTATACGCTACTTTGTCAACTTCTTAGCACTCATTTTAGCACATCTAATGAAAAATTTACAATATATATGATATTAACTTGTGGTTATACAGTACAGAGAAAAATAATACAATCTACTAGGCTTTTACATCTTGACCTCCAAAATGGCCGACAAACAAATACCAAATCTATCTGTTGGTCATCTCACTTTATAAAGACCAAATATTGCAGGTTTGACCAAATTATTAATAAGGTGACTTGACTTGGAACTTGACTTGCCGCCCGACTTGACACGTGACTTGAAGGTTATGACTTGCCACTTGCTTGAAACTTATACGTGTGACTTGATGCCTTCTCTGCTTCAGCCTGGGACAAGCTCCAGCACCTTCTCTGGAGGATAAAAATAAAAATTCCCCCTGGCATGCATTTTGTGTCGAACAAGCATATGATATGTAAAACATAATCACTGATGGAAGTGAAGCGAAAATTACTGACTTTAGAATTATGACTGACTGCTGGATCTTGATTCTGTAGCCACATATCAGAGATGAGAAGCTGCTTGCTGCAATGTATTTGAATAATAGCGTGAAATGTTTGGACAAAAAGCACAGGATTGTGTCAATCCATTTTACGTTATCACTCACTGACACTTGCAGAAAACTCATCAAAATATATTAAGTTATGTTCAACATGTCAGTGGACGACTTTGCGGTCGTTGTCTTCAGTCAAACCCAGTGAGAAAATACTGAGGTGCGCTACTGCCACCTAAAGGCTCAAATTGATTAATTCAACACTGAGGTGAGCCTGATTTTTGTGGACCCACTTAAGCACGGGCAGAACCGACTTTCGAACCCAGAACATTTTAGTCCTCAAACATTTAATCGAACTACTTGTACTGTATGTTGAATATTCAAGAATATTGTTGAATTAAAAAAAATGGATGATGGATTATTAAAATGTTGGGGATTATTAGTTATGACAGGGGCTTCTATTCCTATAGTAGTGGCATGAGCATAATTATAAATTGTTTTTAAACAAAAGAAAACAGGATTCGCCATTGAAAATGAAAACAAAAACCAATCATGTTGCAAGACCACTTATCTATACCTGAAACAGTTAATTCATGTTACATTAAAATAGCAAATAGCTTTCAAATGATCTATCCAGTGTAAATTTATAAAAATAAATAAATACATTTGGTCTTTTCTTGTTTTTCAAGCATGTTTAACTCACCAAAGAAAGTTGAACCATGGTGCAAAAACAAAGTAATTTGTTAGTGATAATGATTGTATTTTTAATGGTATGTAATCAATCAAGTGTTAAAAATGTTCCTATTAACAGTGCAATTTGTATGACGGGCCTACAGTACCGTATTTTTTTTTTCGGGAGACAAAAAACAAACAAACATTTGCAGCACTTTTGGCAACAATAGAAAAACACACCACTAGATGTCAGCATTAGATACAAAATATTTTTTGAAACGGTCTTACCGTCATAATGAAACATCAATGTGTATTTTAAAATTACATAACATACATACATACATACGTTACAATATTAGTATAACCATTAAATATTACAACAACAAAAAATATCACTAGTGGATGCATGGCATCAACACTCATATGACACTACACAACAAATACTGTGACCCCATCATAAGGCCTAATAATTATTGAGGTTAATTGGGGTGTCGCCGACTGATATTTTATTGATCAAAATTATAATAACTCATCCTCACCGAGATTCACAGGGGCCTTCAACATGCTTGGGATCCCCTCAAAAATCTTACCATCTTCCTCCCAAGATGGATGCCATAGTCTGAAGTTCTACGAATACCATCAGCGATTTTTCACAAAACTGCTGACAAGAATGCACTCCCAAAACTTTTTGACATTCAATAAAGGCACGTGTCATCTTACTCTTCATTTTCGACATGTGAGTTTTTAAAGTAGTCATGCAAACAGTACACTGAAAATAAGCAATAATAGAGTGTAAGTAGTACACATTTTAACTCATGGAGGCACCCCCTCTGTTTTGTAAGAGAAGAAAGTATTGCTCTCATGCACATTTACAGAACTAGTCAGGTCGCAAAAGATTTATGTTGCTGTTTGCTTTCACACTAGATGAGTGGGCAGGCATGCCACAAACCACTTGTAAACAAGCTATTAAAAAGTGTTTTTTTTTTGTTTTGTTTTTTTGTTTTTTGTTTTCCCCTGTCATGTGAGGATAAGCGGTTTAGAAAATGGATGGATGTCTCCTTTCACGATGGAGGAAAAACAAACAATGTCCCCATCTTTTTGCATTGTGCAAAGTATGCACACACAATGTTCAAACATGTTTGCTGCTGTAAAACGTGGGGAGGGGAGGAGGGGGGGGATATCTGCATTCCAAATGAAATTCTACTGTAGCGTGAAAATGTCAGTTATGCTGTTCTGGTCAACTCTTGATGTGACTTCCACATCGTAAAATATTTATTTCCTGAGCACTGTTGAGCACCAAACATGATTTGTGTTTTTGATGGCATGTGTACACTACAATGCTGCTGAGTTGTTGATTGAAATGTCAGACATCTCTTAACTTGTTCATTTTATTCTGAAAATTTGGGGATCGTGACAAATAACTCCCAATATGTCCAAAATTAACATATTTAATATATGTAAATGTGTAAAATGTCGTAAATTTTGAAAATATATTCTGAAAAATCGTAAAGTTTGGGGTTATGTGTTAACGTGAACGCTCCACTTACACTGAGACAAGTGAGTGGAATTTAATTGGCTAATTTTGCACTGTCCCTAATATGGACCAATCAAAATTCGAATGGGCGGGTTTTAAGTGTCGGACCGTTTTTTTCCCTATGTTTTTCTGTAGGCAGAGGGCGTGGTCTCCGCTGTGACTCAATGCTGGACAGACCGACTTACCAAGGTCGCAGAAAAGGGCTACTCACGCACTTTTTTCATTTATTACCTGCTACAACTACTCCCCAAAGACACAAAGAGGTGAGTTTTCCCCCCATTTTAACCTACTTTTACTCCCGTTCAGAAGTCTGTGCTTGCTTGAACCCGCTGGTTAGTTGCCAAACGGTGTGTATCCTTATGTATCCCCGTCAAGCCCCTCACTGTCAAATGAGCTCACATGGGAAGAGATGCCGGGGAGGCTAACCCGCTAGCTTCCACTAGCCTCCCTAAGCTCTGCAATGAGCCAAACGTTCTATGCGGATCATAAACGCTTTATCCTTCTTGTGCACTTTGACCACCTGCGTTTTATTATCGGTGCGTTTATCGCTCCTTCTTGACAGCACTTTTGGTTTATCTGGATTTCCTGGAAACTTAGTAAAGATACATTATATATATATTTTTTAAAACAATTACTCTCCCAAATGTTGTCTTCATGCATTTAATCCTTCATGATTTGATAGTTACTAACAACTTATCAACATTTGAATTGGAGCCACTGCTCCTGCCAAATAACCTTATGTTGAGGACGTCCCAAGAGGATACCAGCATTGGCATAACAAAAACGTGCAGAATAGATGACTTGTTGCTCTGCAGTGGAAAGTAGTCAAAAGCCAGTGGGAAGCCTCCAGTGTGCTTGTTGGTGGAGATGTATGACTGCAGCAGCTGTCTCTCTTGACGTGGGCTGCTCTCAAATCTGCCCCTTGGGATGTTGGTGAAAGAAGCACATGTTTTGCTACATTCATGCTTCATTATTTTCAGGATGTCTCAGCTCTTATTAAAGGAGACACCGTGCCCCTTTCCCGTGTACTGTATTCATAACATGTCTATAGCATCAAAACACATCAAGGATAAAATGAATGCTGGCAAAGTTGACACAGCCTATTTGTTGTATTGCTGAAATCAGCCTGTTTGCCACGTGAAAGTGAAACTGCTATCATCTCGCCTCACATACCGCAGAGCCATTGGTGAGTACAGATTTCTTTACCATGATGACTAAGATGAAGAGATAAATCTACAAGACAGCATGGATTCTATTTTCCTCCTTAGAAGAACACAAGCCGCTGAATTACACCTGTCAATTTGAACGTTCTCGTCGTGTTCTCTGGCTACTCTGGCTTCCTCCCACATCCCAAAAACATGCATGTTTGGTTCATTGACGACGAAATTGTCTGCAGGCATGAAGTGCGTGTCAAGAATGTGTCTATATCTGCCCAGTGAATGACTGGCAACAAATCCAGGGTGCCTTTGGCCCAAAGTTTGTTGGGATAGGTGCCAGTTACTTACAAATAGGGCTGAAACAATTGATGGGATAACAGATAACTTGAATAATCTAATTACAAAAAAGTCAAAGCAAAATCATATGAATGTGAAACTTCAATTTCACATTCATACAGTAGAGTAGCTGCAGTTTTTTTTTTAACTGACTAACAGTTAGCAATAGCCAGTTCTTAACTTGAGCTCACAGCAGTCAGCTTTACACTGTAATTCACTGACACCCACGTCACTCACCAGGCCAGGTCCCACCTTTTCAAACCCAATACACTCTAAATACAGTACATTGAAAAGCAAAACTGGCAATGACAGATTTTTTTTCTTTAAGTTTTACCGATAATTGAACTGCAGAGATGCTCTCAAAAAGCTTCACTCGGCTGAAAGTACGCGCTTCAACATTGCCTTACCTAGGCGTGGGTAGATTGACACACTATTTAGTTAGCTACAAGCTTTGCAAGCTAGCCAGCTGGCTGACTAGCTAGTGCGGCTAAACACGCTAAGTCATTAATAACCAACTCTTTAACGGCGAATAAACTATGCTTCTGACAAATTCTCAGAAATGAAAAAAGAGGAATAATTAAACAGAAGACAGAGAAGCCATGCTAATTGCTAAGCTAATCAAAGATTGACATGTAATCATTTAGTGTTGTCATATTTGTATTATATTGATAAAACTGTCATTTAAGGTCGTTGGGGGGAAAAAAATGCTGCTCAAAATTAGTCACTCTTCAAATGAATTAATTGGGTCAAACAAAACAAGTTAATTCTGAACCTTGCTTGTCTAGTATTTTATGTCATGATTCGACCTTTGGAAAGTGCTGAAATGACCAACAAATGTGGGCTCTTTGTGTACATTTTAGACTGAAATGCTCTATAAATCGTGCTTTTCATGGTTCTCCTTTTACTAGAATGGCACCCTTTTGTTGGTGAGAGAGCATACAGCAACAGCTGCAATTCACAGCTAACGCGGGTGCGTGTGTGTGCACAAGTTTGAATTCTTTTACCAATCTCAATTTGTCTCTAATTGCAGCATTTACGGAATGCTGCTCAAATATGACTGGACAATGGGTACTGTGGATAAACCTCGTGTTTCTCGCCTATATCGAGCCTTGTCGTATGTTTGTGTAAAACATTAAATCACCACAATTAAAAATGACAATGTAGTTACTCGACAAGCTAACAGTTTTAGCCTAGCCTTGTCAATTGGGTATGCTTCAGGTACTCTCAGTTTACGTTCTGTAAAGCCAGTAATACTTTCTGCAAATAAAAATCAGATATACTGGGTTAAAAAAAAAAAATCCACTATCTAGTATCGTTTGACACATTTGTGGTACAAAAGAAAATTCCATCAGAATATGGGATTTTTTTTTTCTTCTTCTTTGTTTGTTTTAGTAGTAACTTGCTACTTCCCATTTACAATACATAGTTCTGCAATTGCAGTTAGAAATGACACCCAACTTAGAGCAACATTGGTCGAATAACAGTTTTCATAATGTCAGAGGTTTTTCGAGCTGGCGGCCACTTCCAAATTCTATATGCAGGAAAAACCCAGATGTAGGAGTACTTATGCTATTGCTAGGTATGGCTTTTCTGTTGAGAAATTTAATATACACAAACATTCTGACACGTTTGCACATTTTGACACCAAATACGAGAGCAGTGGTATTTAATTTTATCTCTAGGATGGATAAATTACCAACTTGTTTCACAAGCAAAACTCCATTTTGGGATACAGCCATGCTAAGCTAATCTTATTGCAGCTGTTGAGTTTTGATGTGAAGTTGACAATTAACCTCAGGTGGTGTTGCCTTTTATAATAACAAACTACTAAAATCAAAGTTACAATTTGGAAGAAGAGCGTTTGGGCAATTGGGTGAGCATGCGTGTGTGTGTGTTTTTTTGTTTTTTGTTTTTGCAGTTCATTGTAAGTCCTATTTCAGTTTTCTCACAGCTCAGAGTGACTGTGACCGAAACAAAAAACAGGATATAGCATCTTCACACATTCTCAAAGAAATGATGTCACATGATTGTGGTTATGTTGCTGCATTTAAAATTGCCTGAGGAAGGCACACGGGGGTGGTTTATTTTTTGTGGAGTAGGTACATGATACATGAGCTTTTTAACATGTTGTTTTAGAAACTATCCCATTTCATTCATCAAGCTTGCAGTAACAGTATTAAGCCAGAGTATTTGTAAATGGTTTCTTTATTCAAGAGGTTCTTGATGATACATAAGAAAGGAGTTTTACCAATGCCTAGCTAACTGCTCATGCTAAACTATTATGCTAAACATTTCAGTTTCTTAGTTATCTTACTAATGATTGAGTCACTAAATGTAAATTATTACAGGTGACGATTGTTGGGTCTCTTCTAGTGTGCTTTCTTCAAGTGTGAGACTTCCCAAACAAATTAAGCCCGTATCCCACTGAGGGGGCGACCATATCCGACGCTAGCGAATGTGGATTTCATGTAAGGGTTCGCTGAATGTTGCAGCATTTCCTAAATGTTGTCTAAACATTCTCTAAACAGTTTTAATGGTTTTACTTGCCGCAAGGAAATTTTGAACAAGGAAATCTCTTTAAAACTCTATAGGTAAATGTCCCGCAAACCTTGAACGAACCCTGAGCGCACATTTGCTGCCTTCGCCTTCGGGATACTTTTGCTTGCAGTCTGACTAATTTATGTAATGTCACCACATATTTTGTTTATTCTTTCAGTTCCTGTGCCAATGACTTGGCAGCTAATCTGGGAGAAGATCTGCTTCTTCTTTTTTTTTTTCTCTCTTTTTTTTTTACTGTAACACACACAAATTGACAATTGTTTTGTTGGCTTTATGATGAAAGGGAGCCTCTAGGACTAAAATTACAAACGATACTTTTACTTAATCTCCATATGGGCTCACTTTTCTCTTCAGACTGGGGTTATTGAGAACAAATAGCCACCGCAATAGCTCATGGTCAAAGGATATCTTTTACCAGTGACCTTTTATTAAGACACCTGGTAACTGTTGTAAATAGTGGCGCGAAAAAAATGGACTGTCTCCTTTAAACTAAATTTAGGTTTGTATTGGATCTGGATGAAAGCAATTAATTTTCCTCCTAGAGTGAGTGAGTGAGTTCTATCTATCTAGCTATCTAGCTATCTATCTTGCTAGCTAGCTATCTTGCTAGCTAGCTAGAGAGATAGTGAGCTCACAATCTATCTATCTATCTATCTTGCTAGCTAGCTAGCTAGCAAGATAGCTTGCTGCTAGCTAGAGCGATAGTGAGCTCACAAGCAAGCTAACTCGCCTATCTATCTATCTATCTACAGGTATTTTGATCAGTCACTGTTTGAAAGCTGGCGTGAAATTGTGAATCATAAAACTAACTGGCAGTAACCGCCAACAGGAACGCTGTTCAGTCTCACAATTGGACAAACAGGATTAATGAATCTGAGCCGTGGGTCAAGCTTATCTCTTTAAAAGCTTAGTTAGCATTTGAACTCTTAAAAAGACAATCCTTGACTGTTCATCGGGATAATGTTATTGTAGTTTTTGTGCTGCTATTCTCCCATGTTTATTATTATTCATTGTTGGCAGTCGTCTGTCAACTCCTGTTTCTATTCCCCTGTGAGGAAATTACTTGTGTATAGTAAAGCATACATGTCACAATGTGACCGTGACAATCAAACTGACTGCAGCAAGTTCCTCTTTTTTTTCTTTCTTTTTTTTACCCCAACCTGGCTGTCTGCTTGACTTTACCACTCTGTGTGCAACTGCTGTGCTGCCTTCATGACCCTGCACACTTCCTGCTCATGTTTCACTTTTATGCACCTTCTTGTCAAGCAAGACAACAGCTCTCTGTGTGAGTGTTTTCAGCCTCCTTTATGCTCTCGTTGCCCACTCATGTACAGCTGAAGTGCATGCAATGCGCTGGATTTATGTTTGTCAGTGTATTTGGTGAAGTCCCATGACTTGGGGAGGGGGGGGGGGGTAGCCTAGTTAGCTGTATAAATGGGTTGCAGAAGAAATTGAAAAGGTACATATTTTAATCGTTCCAATGACTGAAATACGAAGCTGTTTTGCAAGCTGTTGTTTGTTAGCACATCAATATTTACTTACACCTTTGATACGTTTGAAACAAGTGTTGTCAGATGCAGGAATTTTGACATTTTTCTCAACCATGCATTCAGTTAATGTTGTAGCTTTCAAGAGGTTTCCATCTCTTCTGTTAATTTTGATTATGAATATTAATTCCTTCTAGACAAAGATGTTTTGAATTTAGTAGTAATTGTTTGCCATCTGAAATCACAAAATTAATCATTTAAAATTTGAAAGAATGAATAGGAAGATAATATAATGCTTAAATATGTTGGTTAGTCAAGTTCTGAGTTTTGTGGCCTAGTGGTGCTCAAGTCATATTTATTTATATAGCGCTTTCAAACAGCTTTAGTTGTCACAAAGCGCTTTACAGAAACACAACAAAGACAGACTGTAAGTAGGCATTTTATTAAAGTACTGCAGCTTTAAAAAAAAAAAAAAAAAAAAAAAACACCAATAAGACAGAAGGGTTTCATACTTATTTTTTCAATGCTTTTGTACATCTGACTGTTAAACAATTATACTTGTGAGGAGCAAGCAGTTCAGAAAATGGATGGCTGGATGGATGGACTAATAGCCAGGTTGTAAACTTATTTAGTAACTGATTGTATCTTTTCAGCTAAACTTAGCAAATGCCACAATTAATTACAAGCCTGCGCTTCCGTCGTACAGACTCAGCCAACTTAATTATTTTCGCTTCTCTTCTTTCTAAGAATATTGTAGAAAATACTGAAAATTGTGCTAAACATAGAGTTGTATGATTAAAGCAAATTAATTCACACCAGCTGCCACGAATGACAAAAGCTTCAAGCTTGTATTTTATTATTTTTATTATTTTATTTTACTTATTTATTTTATTCATTTTATTAAATTTTTCATTGTTCCACCAGAACAAAATAAGGAAAATATATCTTTTTTTTTGTTTGTTTTTTTTGTTTGTTTGTTTTTTCAATTTTACGGTATTTTATGTATTTTATTTATTTTTAGTCAAGTTAATTTAGAAAGCCCTTAATCACAAGATGTATTTATTTTATTCATTTTATTAAATTTTTCATTGTTCTTGAAGCTATAAAACAAGTTTGTTTTGATAGGCGCCACCCTTGAGTGTCTGCCGGCATTGGCTGTTTTTATAGAAAAGTCCCCAAAGTTTCTTTGTGTGTGTGTGTGCGTGAACAACAATAATAATGGTAGCTGTGTGTAAATAATGTTTGACTGCTTGCTCTCATAATGAAAACATTCCAGAACTAAGGAAATACTTCATTCAGTGGTTTGATTCTGTTTAAACAAGCGTTGCTGTGATTACTTAACCCTGTGGGGACTAAACAAGGGCATCCAAACACTGCACTGATATTTCAGCAGGTGAAAAATATAGTTCAACCTGAAATGATAAACATATTCAGCAGACATAACTTTTGCATTTCTGCAAACTCGGTATGTTCCCAACACTGTCCAATCAGGTTGGGAGTTAGTAAATACATTGTCATGGGCAAATTTTGTTTGGTCTGTGATAGGGGTGTGAATTGCCTAGTGTCTGACGATTCGATTCGTATCACGATTTATAGGTCACGATTCGATTTGATACCGATTGATCCCGGTACGAATTTATAAGTCGATTGTTGCGATTTTTACCTAAAATTTAGAAAATACTAAGTAAACTTGTACATGCACACTATTATTTGTATGAAAATGTAGTATTTATTTATTTGAAACTTATAACTGGGAGCCACTGTATTTAACAAACAGGTTGTAATCTGTTTCATGTTTGAACAGCATTGAAATAAAATATTAAGGCTTAATGTTCCATTCATTCTTCCATGTTTAACTCATTCACTCGCAGCCATTTTCACAGAAGCAATCCCGTTCGCTCCCGGCTGTTTTTCTGAATTTTGACTGATTTTGCAAGGCCCACAGAATATTGTGTTCAATTGCTATAAAAGCACCTACCAAAAGAAAGATTGAAGTCTCTTCTTTCATCAGGAAAAAAAAAAGTTTGTTTCTATCTGTTTCCGTTCTGCAGCAATTAGCATTAGAAGAGAGCTGAGTTTCATCAGTTTTCACAAACCTATTTAAAATTGTAAGTAATTTACCTTTTTTTTTTCGAGATGGCCCTGGTTGATCCCCTTTGTTCTGCTGCCACCTGCTGGCCGTTTGTGTAATAACTACCATTTCTGCAACCGTTCTGTGCAGTTGAGCGTCTGCATCAAAGCCTTCTATATGCTTTAGCATAAAAACAAAAAACAAAATAAAAAAAAATGTATAAATACGTCTTTGGGACACCTAAAACATAAAAAAAACAACGTATTTACACGTTATTGGGAGCAAATGAGTTAAGGTGTGAATCCTAACCCTAAGTATGATGTTTTGTTGAATATTTTTCCATCAAAAATTGATGTTTAAAAATCGATTCGGCTGCCGATTTAATCGATTCGAGAATTGTGAGCTGTAATATCGCGCTATATTGCCGATTTTGTTTTTTTTTAACACCCCTAGTCTGTGATATAAAGTGAACCAGACCAAATTGTGCACTATGTGACTTTTTTTTAGTCGGCTCCAAGTGTGAAGTCAGCATTTTTCTTACTACCTATCACCTACTTGGTAACTTCACTAACCTTCACCCATCATTTTAACAGTTGCTTCATGTTCTCATATACACACCAACTTGCATACATCGGCTTGGCACGCACCAGTCATAGACATGGTTCCCTTTGTATCTGCAGTCCTGTTGACATGCATGGCTTGGTCGAACAGAAGTGGCATTGAGCAGAGGAGTTGGAGGAATTTTTTATGCTGCAATGGTTGCGAGTGGTCAGACTACCACTGACCCTGCCTCCTCCTCTTCAAATACCAAACACCCTCCTTTACTTTCCCTCTTGCCTCTTGCCCTGGCTTGTTTTCCTCTCTGTATTGTTTCTTGTAACATGTCGCCAGGGTCTCCACACACACTTTCTCCTCGTGTCACAGTACAAAAGCCTTGCTAAGATGATATGAACACAAGTAATGAGAATGGCTTTGGGAGAAAATGTTTTATTACCAAAAAGAAAGTCCTTGTATGCAATTTGTGTCCATATTAACTCATTGAATGCCAGCCATTTGCAGCGCTGCCATCCCCTCAGTACCAGCCATTTTTACAAGATTTTAACCCATTTTTGACGGCCTACAAAATATTGTGTTCTATGGGTATATAAATATGGGACCAACCAAAAGAAAGCCGGTTAAAATTAACAGAGTTTTGAACAACTGGGCCCAGAAGGGTATTTAGGAGAAGGTTTAGGGTAGGTTGCATGATTATAAAGGTCATAATTATACATGTACTGGGAGTCCTCAAGTTACAACAACTTAATCGAGCTATAACACGTCGACTTTATGCCTCATCTGTAGCACCTTCTTTTTCGTTAACATTTCCCACAGTAATCGCGCCATTTTACACTCACACAGACTCAACTTTTTTAATACTAAGAGGCTTTAACACTACAAGAAATATTGGTTCCGGCAACTTCCGGGTGCAACAAATATGTTTATAAAAATTACTGTACAATGTATTTTGACGTAAGTTTTGACTTTATCGGTGAAATTCGACTTATGCAGACATTCGGGCTACGTCGCCAGCGTAGGAACGGAACTCGTTCGTAACTCCCTGTAGTTCAAATAGTGCAGGTAACATTAACATCAATGTACATAATTGACCTAAAATCACTAATAACACTTGATATTGACACACCGTACTTGTTAATTTATGCACACATTGTAAATTGAGTCAATTTGTGGAGGAACTCAAATGTGTTTCTCTTCACCTGGCCATGAGCGTGGGTCTTAAACATAGGTAGCCAAAACATGCCTAATTAAAATTAAACTGCACTAAAACGCTAACCACCAGAGGGTGCTGGAACTGCGCAAATGGAATGCAACCACTTCTTTTCAACAAATGTGTTGTTTTTATCATCGTGATATGACGATGACAATATTGTGGCGGTATTAATATCACCAATATTGCCCTTATCGTTACATCCCTACCAAGAATCCGAATCTGCCTCAAAAACATCCATGGCACCCTAGAAAACACCCTTATTTTCTGCCATTTACATATAATAGTGCATAGATTTTTCATTTTATTATTTTTTTACGTAAATCAAATACTCATTCCTAATGAGTCTGTTTCCTCTTCAGCTGCCATCATCATTTATCTCCTCATCAGCAGCCAGATGTGAGAGAGGGAAAGTAGTGAGTTTGTAACGAGTCAGTTGAATATTTAGCCATCAGGCCCGATTCTGTTGTCACTGACTCAAGCAAGTGTGTGTTTATACAGTGGCGGGTGTACGATTTATACAGGCAGAACTTTGTATTCAGTAAAAAGCTGTGCTGGTGTATTTAATAGACCCCCTAGTATGGTTGTAGCAGGAACTTCTAATTCTATTAGCGCAAAACAGTTGAATCCTGTTCTGGTGTGTGAAACGGATCAGAAGAGGAAACGATAACGTGTCAGTGATACAGCAGAGAGAAGTAAAGCTGCCATTCTTGTGATGTTGCAAGGCAGGTTTTCACTTTGCGCTCTCTCAACACACCCTCCACCCTCCCCGACCCATGCCCATATTAGGGCAAAATGCAGGCAACCTTCTGGCAAGCTATGCTCAACCCCCAACGCACCACGCTGTCACATTTACTCCAGTGAAGGGAACCCAAGAGAGACTCTGCTCCTCTAACCTAATTTGAAGGCCCATTTTCCTTGCCAGGAAAAAAAAAAAAAGAAAAGAAAAAAAACTCAGGGTTTAAAAAAAAAAAAAAAAATGAATGCATACAACAGAGGGGTTTTTTGTTTGTTTTTTGTTTTTTTGTTTTTTTAATTAAAAAACTAGTACTTTTTAAAATATAAATTTTGAGTTTGAATACAGACATACACATGGAGTTGAGCGGGGGGGGGGGGGGGGGTCCCACAGTGGCAGGCCTGAACCACTTCACCAGTTTTGGGGCAGTTTTGTGCTCCAGTGATAATTTTGGCGAGTCAACATTTGCGCATTAATGGCTTATGACGTTCCTCGCTCGCTTTTTCTAACACATTTAAAAGCCCCTGAGCTGGAACCAATCTATCAGCCAATCGTAAACTGTTGTTAGGCAGAATGCAGACATGAGTCGTTAGAGTTGTCACATAGAGGACACATGCTCATGCATCCTCATTTACTCATGGGAGCGCAACAGCCTTCCAGCCAATAAAACCTTCACTCAACTGACCCTTTTGTGACCCCGTGCGATTGAAGAATACTACAACTCATAATAAGCCACATGGGTCCCCTGCTACCCAAACATCAGCCTACGCTGTTGTCTAACGTGCTGTGGTGTTGACTGCATTATTTGTGCACAAAAGATCCCCTGCTGGATTTGATGCTCGATCATGTAAATAATTGATTTCCATGTTCAAGCCCGAACATCCGCAAACAGAACAGCTGTCACGCCATGTCCTGCTGTTCCCAAATTCTGGGCAAAACAATTGAACCAATGAGCTAATTTGACTATAGAGAGGATAATTTCATGAATACAGTACATTCCTTTAAGTTTTTTTTTATTTTATTTTGTGTTTGTTTGTTTCGTCCTGACCACCACTTACTTGCCGCTTGCCACGTTGCTACTGGTATATTTTTAACTCTTTTTACTGCCACACGTTATTAAAAAACAACCCCCAATGACAGCGGATTAGCTAATACAGGATAATACAAATAAAAACATCATAATAAATAATGACAATAACAAAAAATAAAATAATAATCACATTAATCATAATGATGACAATAATAAAATGATAATGATAGTAATAATAAAATCATAATAAATTAGAGTGATGATAATAATGATAATAATAATGATAGTAATAATGATAATAATAATGAGTAATAATAATGATGGTACTAATAATAAAAATCATAATGATGATGATGATAATAAATCTTGATGATAATAATGATAGTAATAATAATAATAATAACTACAACTACAATAATAATTACAACTACAATAATAAATTACAACAATTACAATAATAAATTACAATAACTAATTACAATAACAAATTACAACTACAATAACAAATTACAACAACTACAGTAACTAATTACAGTAATTAATTACAGTAATTAGTTACTGTAATTAGTTACAATTAGTTATTGTAGTTGTAATTTTTTTATTGTAGTTGTTGTAATTTGTTATTGTAGTTGTTGTAATTTTTTATTGTAATTAGTTATTGTAATTTATTATTGTAGTTGTTGTAATTATTATTGTAGTTGTTGTAGTTGTTGTAGTTGTAGTTGTTGTAGTTGTTATTATTATTATTATTATTATTATTATTATTAGCCGTACGGTCAGGGTTTGCTTGGGAGGCAGTGCCGCCCTGACCCTTCCCCTGCATATGAACTGTAATAAATAAATAAATAATAGTAAAATAGCAATTCCACTCTAAAACTGAATGTTTGAAATGACAGTATTCCGGTTATGCGTCATGGAACAAAACACATGAGGTTGGATTTGAGCCTTTTCCAATTCTAGATACAAATCGTATCTGATCTCAAAACAGTTGGAGTCGATCTATTTACTTCCCATCTATTGGTGTCGCCACATTGACTCTTCTCTTTGACTCTTTTTTTTTTATTTTTTATTTTTTTTTATTTTTTATTTTTTATTCCCCAACCAGTCTTCAGAATCCTCCCGGTGGGAAGGCGTTTCGGGTGTTCGCCGTGATTTGAGTGACTCCCACTTGCGCACATCAATAAGGTGCCTTGTGAATCGGCGCTAATCAAAGCCTGTTGTCACAGTCGGTTGCTGAAACGTTTCTTGCCTTCGCCATACTGGCGGGGGTTAGAGGTTGTTGCTATGACGACGTAAACAAAACACTTGACACTTACACGAGGAGAAGCTGTGTGAACACACCCACCCACAAATTTGGTCAGCTTTTGTGGGAAATGATTATCAACTGTAAATGTATGAAAGCATGAATGGTTTGCTTAGATTGTGTTGTTTTGTATATATTATAACATTTGGTATGTAAAAATGCTGCCCCCCACCTCCCCCTATGCCAAAACGAGACACCCTACACTTACTAATACATAGAGATTTTTAGTTGTATATATTTATGGCCGAGAAGTGTTTTTATACAAATTGTTACTATAATTGTGACTTTAGTATGATGTTAGCGTTGAGTCGTGAGATTTTACACTTCGAAGGGTTCTGACTTGCGTACAATTTTCCGTTGTACGACAAACATTGTAAATTGAGGACCCCCATGTAATTGGATGGGAAGAAAAATGGCATTAAAGGATACTTAAAGTACTTTGGAATCAATTTCTTGCCCACAGATACTTTAGCAGTGGTACGAACTGTCACATTGTAATTCCGAAGATGACACAGTTACCGCCATATTGTTCGGAAGACGGAAAACAGAACTGAACTATACTTTGTGTTTACACAAATCAGTACAAGGTCGTTATGGAACATTTAGTTCTGAGCTATTTACAAAAGCATTAAAAATTTCTTTTATTTTGAAAATTTACTCTCGCTCTTGCCAGTATGTATGTCTTTACCGCTCCACCATGTTTGCCTCATTTATAATGTCGGGGAAATTAAGCCCCCAAGCCAAGCACACCCAAAGGAATTTAAAAAAAAAAATCTCTCTAGAGTGTCTTGAAAAAGCCAAAATACTACCAACATAAAGAATCTGAATTTAAATGAAAATACCAGAAGTCCAGTTAAATAAGAAGTAATTCACATGACATGGATTTAGTAGTTTGAATTTGAATTTGAAGCAAGAGATTATTGGTCATCTTGCAGAAGAGAGGTCATAATACATCTTGTTTCTATTGTCACCCCTGAGGTGTTGCATTTCATCCCAGCAGTGACCATTGATATTTGATCCTCCAATGTACATGAAGCAGACAGAGGCTTAATCAGCTCTATTTTGGCTACAAAGGAGTCCGTTTCACTTTTGAATAATTCAGTGTTGTGCTCTGTCTGAATGTTTGTATGAGTCAGGGAAAAAAAAAAGGAGGAAGTGTGTTAATGTGGAAAGTTGATAGCGTAGCCACACTCACAGTTGTCTGTGGGCGGCAGATACACATGCTTGTTAAACGCCCCTGTGTGATTTTGTTTTTCTTTCCAGTTTCATTTGCCCTCAGACAACATTGATTTTCAATTGTGTTTCTCTCTTGTTTCAGAGGACAACGCGAATGATACTGATAGCAACCTGAGGTCCTGCGCCAGAGAAGGTAAAACTCACACGTGCAATACAGGCTCAATTGCAGGACACTTGCAGATTCATGTAATTAATGTACGCTTTCCGGCTAACTTTGAATGACTGTTCGGACGTCTACATACCGTTAAATGAAAAAAAGCTTTTCATGCCTCATCTGTGGATACCCGCTTTTAAAGATCCTCCCCCCCCCACCCAAACCTGTGACTGTGACCGAAAGCGACTGACCTGTCGGGTTCCATTTCTAGCTGCATGATGAAGTTCAGTTGCGGTCGCAGCACACAAAGAAGGTGTTGCAGCAGGGCATCTTTCGGATTCGGCTCATTGATTATATGTTGAGAAATCAGAAATGAATTATATGATTTTAAATAATGCAGCTATGATACACATTAGCCCAGAATTATATATTCGGGCCACATTTTTAGTTGAATTTAATTGGATTCTGTTGATGTCTGGACATGTTTTGAGTTGTGATAGAGATACGAATGAATTTCATCAGATTTTTATTTTGAGAAAACCGTTTTATTGGATTCTACTACACATTTTGAACATTGGATATGTCTTAATTGATAAAGGGTATAAATAATTATGGGAACAGTCTCATTTAAAAAACAAACAAACAAACAGTGAACAGATAATATGGTTGTGGTACCTCGAGAATTAATTGCAATTAATCTGTTGGAAGCCCCTCCCATAAAACACCAAATTCTGTTTGTAATGTTTTATTTTACTGCTGGCAACTGATATTGTCTTCCCACTGCAAAGCAAATACTGTAAATGTGAATTGAGGGTGGCCGGATATTTTGAAGTTTTCTGCCGCCATGTAGTGTTGGGAGTCTGATATGCAATTGTATCAACTTTTAGCTCATAGCTATAAAAAAAAAAATCACATCTCAAAAATCAGAGCAAATTGATGAATTGATTGAATATATGACACATATAATGCTATTTCACTGTGGTGCTTTTGCCTTTTTTTTTGTGGTGTGAATCTTATTTGTTGATTGACTCGCAGTAAGTGTTTAAAAGCTGTAATCAACTGTACAACAAATCAAATTGATCTTTCATCACATATTGTTTTGATCAAGCAAACAGCACAAAAGGCAATTATAGCTTGGCACTCTTTTATTTTTGTTTCAGGACATTTTCTAAAATATATAAATTATGTATCTCTGTCACTTTGTTTTTGAGGGAGGTTGGCGTGCAGCTATGTGTGGTATTTCCCAAGTCAAATATTTTTTGAATGCTGATTCTCACTTTGAAGCTGAACCATATTGCTAATTGATTGTGA
The DNA here is from genome assembly GCF_051991245.1 of Festucalex cinctus. Taxonomy (NCBI): domain Eukaryota; kingdom Metazoa; phylum Chordata; class Actinopteri; order Syngnathiformes; family Syngnathidae; genus Festucalex; species Festucalex cinctus. Next base: position 6,704,306 of record NC_135431.1, on the reverse strand, counting down.
AAGAGGAACTGGGTACACAAGAAAATTCCCTTTGTAGATTTCTGGCATTTTTATTGAAAAGTTTTGTTTAGAGAGGTTTTTTTGGTATGCACACTTTGAAAAATTGATTAATGGCATGATTGCGCTGTCTAAATGAATGAGACCAAAAATATTTAAAAATATATCAATTTCAATAATCCCCCACTATATCGCAGTTCAGTTTTCAATTTGTTTTTTTTATGTGTTTGTGCAGTATTTTTTTCCAAGTATTTTTTTCACACGGTTTGTATAATATTTTTTTGTTATCTATTGCTGTTGCTTTGCCCTTTACAAAAAAATTTAGTGCGGTAATTGGTAAATGCTATTAACACAAAAAAATAAAAAATAAAAAAACATGCCTATATCTCATAAGGATCTTTCTATGTTGCAGACATATTTATGTTGGGAAAGTAGAACAGGCCATTTTCAACACTTTAGATTGGTCAATAATTTTTTAAAAATGACACCCACGCATGTGGACTGACCAAAAGTATAGATTTTTGAAAAAATATTAAATTTGCCAAATTGTACTTACAGAGTTTCAGGTCAACGCCAGCAATATATTACATACCATAAAATCCCATAAAGATTTTTTTTTTCTTTTCATATAACATGATCCAAAATTGGCCCATCGTATTATCCATGGATTCACAAATAAACATTTTATAGAGATTTATCGGTACCTAAATGTTAAAATGTAACATTGGTCATGTGACATTCACAAGCTGAGCTGTGATTGGTTATCTGATCCCTTTTGATGTCATTTTCAGTCGACAGCAAGTTGCAAAATGTGTTCTTAAAGGTACTAATTGCACGTGAAAAATAATGAAAGTATCAAATGAATTAGACAAAAAATATTAACTTTTTATTGCTATAATGGGCTAAATAAGTGAAGTATCTCTAAGTATTTTGTACGTACACTTTGGGAATGTGTTTTAATCAGGTGTCACATGTTGTTTAACTTAAACGTAAGGTGTAACTTTCTTTTAAATCATTATCACTGGCCTTAACGTTCCATCCCAATGACGTATTATATCCACATTAGGACTGTGTTCACTGAAATTCCTCCGTTAATGCACAATTGTACAGTGACATTCTTTTTGTTCCCAAAGGGCTGTTAAGTTTAATTATAATGTTTTAGGAAGTGACATAACCGCATTCCAACAGAGTGGAGAGACTTCAGAAATCTTTAGAAAAGTGTTAAAATATGTTGCCAAAAATGAATTTTGTTTGTTTGTTTTTTTAAATGGTGGAACTTATATAATGACATGGTTTGTTTTACAGCCAGCTCAGCCAGAAGTGGGGAAAGACCAGTTTGTACCTGAGGGTAGTTGAAAAGTTCCTGAGTCATAATGAAGGGAAGTGAAGCTGTGGAGGAGCATGTTGTTAGCTGCAGGCTGTCGACCACTGTTGGAAGAGTGCCACTTTGACGCCATTTTAAGAACCCCAAAATTGAATCAGCACTGCCACCTTCTGGCCCAACCGTGTATTTAATCAGCTGTTTATATGCGAGTCTTAAATTTACAGAGTAATCAAATCCAAGACTTGCCAGGAATCAAAGCGTAACTGTAGAAACAGTCTGCAGAATGTAGTCTCTTTTTTTTTTTTTTATGTCTGCGTGATTGTTGTGAAGATCTCAGCTTGAGGAATGCAGGATTGATTTTAGCCGTGGCTTGCTGGAGGCTGCACAGAGAAATGCAGTGTGATCATCATGCGCACACTGTAAAGCACAGTGTGTCTTTTGTTGTTACTTCACACTATCATTTGATTCTGGCAAGTTGCATCTTTGCGGCCGTGAAGAAAGACTCGCTCTCTCTCGAAGCTGCTACATGCGCAGTTCCATCTCACTTTGATAGACTGCGTCTCCATTTTGTTCTATTCTCGTTACTCAAATTGACATTTTGATGACGACTCAAGCCACTCGTCATGAATGCCCCGCGTGGAAGACGCTGTTAAAACGCAATGACGCTGTTCCCACTTTTATCCAAGTGACGTCCCATATGACGTGTCCGCTTTTCCTGTAAATGTGACCTCATGTAATGCTTGGGAGAGTCCCATGAAATTGCTACCTTACTTACTGGACTTTTGCTTCCAATAAAATATTTATAGAGAAACTGCCATTTACGTCTGTTCCTCCTTTGCTTGGCTTTGTTTAAAAAGGCACTAATCCAGAGAGGGCTGCAGTTTAGTCTAGAAGTACCACAAGGTAGACTTCTTACGATAGTTTACGGTCGTATTATAATAACATCAGTTCATAAGTGACAACTGAGCATAATCGCACAGAATAATGTTATGCTGCTTACAATCATTACATCATCATGAACGGTTTTCATATATTGTACTGTCTGCATTTATTTGTTTTGTGTGTTTGATAATTATTTTGCCCATCAGGTTTGCTGGAATGGGTAACCTGCTAAAAGTCCTTACAAGGGAAATAGAGAACTATCCACACTTTTTCCTGGACTTTGAAAGTAAGTCTGGCAGAGGAGTGGGAAAAACAGCGATAAGATGGAAAAGGAGGACAAGATTATTTCCTTTCTGTTTGCAGGTTTCCTTCGCGCTTTCTTTCCGCTCAGACATGAAACTCGACTCTCAGCTCCAAGCCGCCGTTTCTCGCTTATTCAAACCACTTTTTAACATCACTTATACTTTTCTTCCTTTTTTCTTCCTCTCCCTGTGTGTCTGCTCTTTTTTTTTTCTCTGTCTTGCAGAAGCCAAATGGGGAATCTGTTAAAAGTGCTCACTTGCACCGAGCTTGAGCAGGGGCCAAACTTTTTCCTTGACTTTGAAAGTGAGCATAGCTTGTCTTTCTGCTCGGCCAAAGTTATTTTTCCTAATTCCAACCCTCTTTGCTCCCCAGAGCTCAAGGGTCAGCGTATTTAGGTTTGATAATTGGTTTGTTGTCATAATTGATTTCAGTAAACCTTCCAAAATGTAGTCACTTCATTTTAAATTGACTCAAAATGGAATTGACCCTTGACCTTAGCAGTCTGCTTTTACTCTCTTGTGCATGTGTGTTCTACTTGTTTGGGAAACAAAATATTTCTGTAATCTGCTGATGGGATATCATGAGAATTATTATTATCAACATCCAATCATTAGAAGTAAAAAGTAATAAAACTCAACAATGAGAAGTGTTACACCACCAATTACATGTACAGATATAAAATGGTTGATTTAATGACTACCAGTTACTAGTTAGCAACTATCTACTGTCACCTTCTTCATTGAATCCCATAGATATGGACGCTGAAAGGAGCATGATCGCCACCTAATGGCTGAAGATTGACTCGCGCCCACTAATGTGTGCATGTGACAGGCTTAAATTTTCTTTCTCCACCAAAATTATGTCTCCCCTGCGGCATTTCATCCAACCGCAGTCTTTGTTTACAAAAAGAGGAAGTGATGGGATAATGGGAAGGGTTTTGAAATATAAAACAGACTCCAGTCAGTTGAGGATAAACGTCAGCGATACTCTATATTTACAGCAGCTAGTTTGGCCGTCTGTGGTCATGACAGTCCAAGATTTAAAATGACATCAAGTATTACCGTTACAATTTACGGTATGCTTGCTCACACTTGGGTGAATGAAATATTCCCTGAAGTCTGAGGCAAGCCATATTTACAGGATATGTATACTCACCAGCCACAGCTTTGGTTACATCTTAGTCAAAAACAAGCTTTCCCAAACTCGATTTGAAATTTGTTTCCACCTGAGACCCGCATTTACACAACTATGTGGAATATAGTTTTGAATGTAGCTCAGTAAGATAATGTAAAATAGAAAGAAACTCCTCCGTTTTTGTCACACTGTACTTTTATGTAAGTTTAGTCAATGTGGCCATTGAGTGTTCGATCCATGTAGTCTTCATTTAGAAACAATTTTCACCCAGTATTTTTTATATAATTATTACATTCCTTTGAAATCAATCTGGCATGAATGCAGTCATTGTAAATGTGTCTATATGTGAGTGTTTGCGTTGTGTATTTTTCCATGGTAGATGCGCAACCCACAGAAGGAGAGTGTGAAGTCTGGAACCAGGTGAACGCCGTTCTTCAGGACTCTGAAAGCATCCTGTCGGGTCTACAGGCATACAAAGGAGCCGGACAGGAGATCAGAGATGTGAGGAGAGCAGAAATCCCAGCTGGGATCAACTTCAAATCTATTTTTGTACCCTTGGACATCTATTTTGTCTATCCATTATTGGTGTTATGTTTCTCTTTAGGCAATCCAAAACCCAAGTGACTTCATGCTTCAGGAGCGAGCCTGGAACTCCGTGTGCCCTCTTGTTATCAAACTCAAGAAGTTCTACTGTTTTTCTCTGAGACTCGGTGTGTGGCACTGTCAACATTTTTCGGCTTTGAGCAGAAACCAACAGTTGTGATTTTGATTTTGTATTTGTGTGCAGAGGAGGCTCTAAAGAGTTTGTTGGAGTCCCTGACATGTCCGCCCTACACGCCCATGCAGCACCTGGAAAAGGAGCAGGCGTTGGCCAAACAGTTTGCAGAAATCCTCCACTTCACTCTCCGCTTCGATGAGCTCAAGGTGCCAAACGATATCATCGTGATGTATGATTTTATCTCGAGTAGTTTGATTTCATTGCTTGTTTTATCTCAGATGAGGATTCCTGCCATCCAGAATGACTTCAGCTACTACAGAAGAACTATCAGTCGAAACCGGATAAACAACATGAATGTAAGCTGTTACGAACATAATGTAAATGTGAACGTGGACATTTTTTTTCACATTTCATTGCAACTCTACAGCTTGATATTGAAAATGAAGTTAATAACGAGATGGCCAATAGGATGTCCTTATTTTACGCCGAAGCCACGCCGATGCTGAAAACGCTCAGCAACGCAACTACAAACTTTGTCACTGAGGTAAGTTCGCTTCATTTTTAATCATTCTTGCTTTGTAAATGATGCAAAATATATTCATTTTGCACGTCTTTTTTTGTAGAACAAGACTCTTCCACTGGAGAACACGACGGACTGTCTGAGCACCATGGCCAGCGTCTGTAAAGTCATGTTGGAGACACCGTGAGTTATTCATCACATTGGTCCAAAACAAAACATTTCTCTTGATATCCCAAGATGTCATCTTCTGTTTCCAGGGAATATTCAAGTCGTTTCAGCAGCGAGGACACACTCCTGTTCTGCATGAGGGTCATGGTCGGCGTCATCATTCTCTATGACCATGTTCATCCCAACGGCGCCTTCAACAAGTCCTCCAAGATCGATGTAAGTTCCGTACGCACTGCACACATCACTGCTATGTGATGCAGCTGTCACGTGATGATTGTCTCGCCAGATGAAAGGCTGCATAAAAGTGCTGAAGGACCAGCCTGCGGACAACGTCGAAGGCCTGCTGAATGCCCTCAAGTAGGTCACGTCACTCGGCCTTTTGCATCCGGTTGTATATGTCACTATTCAGGTTTGAGGGGGAACTGAAATTGAATTGGATACTCATCAAGCACAAAAAGTGTTCAAAATAACAATTTCAAACAAAAAGCATGTGTTATAAAATCCCTTGAGGGGAAAAACAAAATTACCCCTCTCGCGGTATTTTAGCCAATAATTGGCTCCTCTCTCCGGAGTCATTTATGATTTTTATTTTTTTTCCCTTCCAACCACTCAAAATGTTTAATGGCATCAGACCTATCCATACATATATAGCTTTTATTTATTTATGTATTTATTCATTCATTTATTTATTCTTGATGCCCTCTATGGACAATAAAAGTAATAGTGCGCAATGACCAAAAGTAACTATGATGTACTGTCTAGAATTCTCGTTAGGTGTACAGTGCAACAAAAATATGGAAAAATGTGATTTAAAATGGGAGTCAATGGAGCCAAACATTGGACAAATTCTACCTGCGTCTATAAAAATTTGTCTCCCACATATAATAATGACAATAACAATTTAGAAATGATGGATGGTGCCATTTTGAACTTCAACATGTTTGGACAATCTGGGTAACATTTCAGCTCCCAAAGTGATTTTTTTAATGCTTTTATCTATGATAATATTATTAATTAAAAAGAAAATAGCCCAGAATTGGACGAATACTGCATAAGGTAGTATCCTGAAATGTGATTTAAAGTTTATTCAAGGCTTGTTACTACTCATGTCACACTGTTTTTGATATTTATATTCAATAATGCATGTGTGCTCCTCATTTCTTCTCTTCAGATTCACCACAAAACACCTGAACGATGAGTCCACTCCAAAAAACATCCGGACAATGCTCCAGTAATTTAAATCATTTTAATCGTATATAAAAATAAAGAGGATCGATGCTCTGACCTCAAATAAGATGTATATGTTTACATTATTTAAGAGACCTGTTAACACTTTGCATAGTCATTCTCTCCAAGTTGCTCTACAACAAGATTTCCCGCTTCTATTAACAGCTGAGAGAGCGTTTCTCATTTGTCGCCTTATATAATCGAGGCTTCTTAAAATCTCCCAATTTTCTTACATGCTTCATTATACACACACAAAGTGGTCAAATATTCACTTGCTATCCAGTCAGTTTGTGCACGGAATGAGATCGATCAAGGGCTTGTTTAGATGTGGAGACAGGTGATGTATTGACTGCTTAGCTGTATCGTCATAAGAATTCTCACGTTTTCGGTTAATTAAAAAAAAAAAAATGTATGCCCGATCTTGGTGTACCTGTTGATGTGAATATAGAACGGCACAACGCATGTGCTTGAGAGGATTACGATCAATCACGCATTTTGCTTTCACTGATTCGTTTCTTTTTTTGTGTAAAAAGAAGGCAAAAAATGTATTTTTAACAAGAAACGTTCATGTTTTTATTTCACTATTAATATATTGATCAATTGCCAGTTTTGAAAGAATTTTTTATAAGTTGTTTGAGTGCGAGGGGAGAGAATTATTTGTAAATTATTACCCTTTTTTTTTTTTTTTTATGAATTTTTTGTTTCACAGCCCACCAATCTTCTAATTGTCTTTGTATTGCCTTAAAACAAACATTTTGAGCTACTGTACTTGTTGTAATTGTCTTCAAATGGATCTGCTGTGTCAAATGTCATGTTTGTGACCACTGTCACTGATCATCTTTAATACACCAGCGTGTATTATTGTCATTTGTTGACGTAGTAACTCTGAATCAGCTTGATTATCAATTTTTTATTTATTTTTTTAATCGCTAATCCAGCTGATTCTGGGTGCTCGTCATACTAGACTGGACAATCACATCGTTCGTGACTGTTGGACTTCATGTTAAATTACATGATTTGTGATGATTTTTTTTTTTTCATCCCCGTGAATTCATTTTCCACCAACACAATACTAATCAAAATACCATGTTTAGACTAGTGGGAGCACATAGAACATATTACTGCTTCGAAAATGTTTTGCTTGACTTCTGCTATAAGCCTTAAATCGAAAGTATAAAGAAACATCCATAAATAGGAATTACTTTCCGACTGAAGCTATACTATACTGTACTGTAATGAGTCATGACTCAATTATATTTCAAGGAATACCCATTTCAAATGTGTCTTGTTCATTTTTAATCACCGTCTTGTGGTATTTAATGTATGTGCACACATGAGCCATACTTTTGAATTTGAGAAGTACCTTTGCTGTCATGATCATGTGACAAACAGAAAGCTCTCCATGTGCTACTGTGTTGAAAGCAGGATTCGGTCAGAACATGTTTTTTTTTTTTTTTGTTATTGTTGCTGTTTTTAAAGCATTGGTGTACTTCGGCTTGCTTCGGCTTGTACTGTATTGTTTAAAGGGCTGCGTGAGTTGGATAATAAAGGTGGTACATTTCTTACTGAAAAATATATGAATGATTCCTTTATTTTAAGCAACTTGTCACGTATATCATCTGGCCATTTCCAAGTTTTCAAATGACCAGCATTGTGCAGCACCTTTGCCTGTCAATATAGCTGCACTTTCATTAGTTGTCCTGCAGGTGGCGATATGCGTCAGTCCACGATTGTGTGAGTGACATGGAGAGAGACCAGGGTTGAAACTCAAACAGTGGTGCACCTGAAAGAAGAATTTCTAGCATTATGGACTCAGGTAACACAAATTAAACATAAAACTCTCGTTTTGTTTGGAACATAAGGCACATTTGTTTCTCACAGTTTACAAGTCTCCTTTCAGTATCTTGCTATGTGCTTACATCATCCGGCCAAGACTTACTGGGAAGGCTCCTGTTGGAGCGCTGGGACGCCCTGAGTGCCTCCAAGCTCAGCCTGGGTACCGCCGTCCTCACTGGACCCGGACGCTTCCCGGCATTCCACCGGGCCTGCCGCAGCAGGATCTCTCCCGTTTCCTTGGTGACAGGGTAACTGTGAGTGTGAGATGCCCAGTGGGGTCGAGACTGGGTCTGACGAGGGGGAGGTTGAGGAGGAGCAGGCAGAGGATGGTGCGGTCTGCTGTTTGAAGTAAGGAACATCTATAGGAAACGAAGGAGGAAATATCTTGAGAACTCGACTAAGTGCAGTTTCTGGAGAAATTGCATGGGAATGCTGAAAGCTGAACTGAATGCTTATGCAGTAAATTGAAAGATAAGTTATGTGAAAATTACGGTTTTAATTGAAGTTGAAAGATAAATGAATAAGAAGAAAATTTGAACTGCAATCTGTCTAACGTGAGATTTAATCATTTCAGAGATATTATAATCCATTTAATCAGTTGGTATCAAACCATCGAATGTCCTAAAATGTGGTCTCAGCAGGATTTGAACCCAGATTCTCCATGGGGGAAGAAATTGCTCTAACGACTTAGCGAACTTGCCTTGTTCAGATTCATGGTTAATGTCGTACTTATTTTAAAAATAGCCATCTGATGAAAGCCAACTTGCATTTAATCATTTTAGTGAAATTGTAATGCATTTCCTGATATGATAGTCAGTTGGTATACACTAGTTATATCACTAAGCATAATTGCCATGGATATATTTGCAATGTACAGTCAGAGGTGGGATTCGAACCCGGGACCTCCTGGTTACTGTACAATGCACTTAACCATGTGCGCCACTGAGCAATATCAGAGAGCTGGTAATGATGATCAATTGTATGTATGGAATACTATTTTCACCAAAAGTGAAATATTTTCCGCTGCAGTGTCCTCCGTTTCTCCTTACATATAATTTGCATCACCTCCTTCTGTGAGCCTGTCATTAACATGCATCCTCCATAATGCATGAATTCTGCTAGTGGAGGATCTTCAACATTTCAGTGTCAAGGGCATATTGGGGTTATGAAACGTGATTTACCAGTGATTTGGCTTTACGTAGTTTGTAAGTTGCCTCGGATAGAGTTTTCTGTGTCCCGTTGTCTGGTTGCTCCGTTTTACTGCTGCAAGAGGTTGCTCTGCTCTTCATCTGCCTGGAGGCAAACAATAATCTTCATTGGCATAAACTCAGAAAAAAATAGTGTATCCCCTTACATTTTTTAATCCCAAAGACCCCTTAACTCATTCACTGCCAATGACGACTATAGACGTCAAAATCCAAGCAAACAGCCAGTGTTAATTTTGAAAAAAAAAAAAAAAAAAGAAAATTTAAAATTCAAATTTTAATATATAAAAAAATAATAATTTAGTTTTAGTTATAGTCTTCTGACTAAATGTAATTAAAGCCTTAGTCATAACTCAGTCACCTGATTGTATTTTAGTTTTAATCCAATTTTAGTCAACAAAAATAAAGAGCAATTTTAGTCGATTAAAATTGACTTTTGGAGGCCTAGACCCAATATGTGCTCTCAGTAAGACCAAGACCGATCACAAGAACGTCAACGCCCGTGTTGTAGGGTAACAGGAATCCGTTCTGCGCACGATGGTAGCACTTAGCATTGAAATTGTTGTCATCGTTGTTATTCATAATGACAATGATTAATAACTATGAATGAAAACAATGAATAACTAAAACTAAATTCAAATTTCTTGTCAAAATTTGCACTGGCTGTTTGCTTGGATTTTTGACGTCTATAGTTGCCATTGGCAGTGAATGAGTTAATACATAATTCTATATTGTTAAAAAAAAAAAAAAAAAAGTATCTTCTTGCTGCCTTACGCTGCACTGGCTTGTCGGACAGGGTCCGAGTTATCCAGATAGCTGAAGCGGACGATGTCTTTGGGACATCTGTCCGAGTCTCTCCAAGGTGGAAGCACGGGTGGAGGCTTGTCCTTTTTTAATCTGCTCCCGGCTGTACCTCTAATGTACTGGTTGGTGGATGCATGAAGCCCGTCACTTTGTGAGACCCCACGTGAGATGTCCTCATGTCTACTGGCGACTCTTGCTACGTCTTGAATCGCTGTCTGCTGCGGGGACCAGGCAGCCTGTGGGTGGATGACATGTTTAGACCAGGGCAGAATTTTGTGCTCAAGGGCCCATTTGATGGACATAGGGGCCAGCTATTTTAATAATAAAATATTTTATCATCCACATGGTATTTTATTGCTATTTTTTTTCCCACTTTTTAGTGAAGAGGAATATTAAGTGTATAACACTTTTTATTGAACAAATTTAGGCTTTAAATGTTGTTAGCATGTTTTCTATAAGACTCTTAAGAACACATTGAAGTATTGTTTGAATTATTTTAACTGTATTTGAGCCTAGCATTTAAGTTTTTAAAAAATGTCCACTGTAGTGGACACATCATAGCTTAAAAATAGAAATCTTTTTTTTTTTTTTTTCAAAAAATTTATTTTGCAGTATTCCAGTTACTTCACAAAGATTGGGAAATATTAAAATAAACATGATTGGACTTTTTTTTTTTTTTCCCCTGGTAGTCAGAAGGATATAGAGGGTATTATTTTTCTCATTCCAAAAATTCACAGATTTCCCCAAAATCTATATTTTCAACGGGGATTTCCCCATTCATTTCCAATGGGACATTCAGCATGACAGATTCACATTGTTACCATTTGAAATTCAAAACATTCAGCTCATTCCATCCACATGCCAAATATTCCCAAGTACTGTACCAAAAATTCAACAAATTCACCACTAAAATTCCCCCATGAAATAAATAAATAAATAAATACGTAAATAAAAGATAAAATCCCTGTTCATTCAATATCGATTTCAATAAATATCATTTCACATAATTGTATATATTCTAATATCATGAAATTACTCAATATCACTCTGCATCATTCTAAATCATTCCACATGCCGCCATATTTTTTTCATTAAACTTTGCAGCCTTGACACACGATTTCTCAAGAAATTGTACATGTAAGTTTCTCTATAATATTTAACCAATTAATGAATAAAACTCACAGAATGTAGTTTATGAAATAAGAGCGCAGTTGCTATTGTGAATGATATGACTTCTTCCAGACCTTTCCGGTTGGCACAGCAAGCAGCACCTCTTGCACAGTGTTGATGTAGTGTCTCTTCCACACACCCTGCTCAAAAACTGTCGGGGAGAAGCTGATGAACCAACCAAGTCTCAGACACTTGGGCATCCACAGCTGGTCCAGTTCCACGATGCTTTTCCAGTGCCAGCTCACCTGTCCTCACAGGAACAAGCCATACAAAATGCATTGCATGGTGACGCTATAAACCAGGTGAGTGTGTTCGTGTTTGCTGTTGGTTCCTCCTTACCCGTGCACAGCGACAGAGGCTGCGTGGGTCCAGGAAGGAGAAGACGTAGAGGCAGATTGCTCTCGGCAGGATGCACGTGAAGTCAGCGGCCTGCAGGGGGAGCTGTCTGCTCACGCAGAGGTCGACAAAGCGGAGCTGCTCCTTTGAGCAGCCCTTGACGAAGTCGTGCAGCACCAACCTCCTCTGCCTGTCAGACCACCTGTCAAACTGATGAGCACATGAAAGGCAGTCAAATCAAAAGAAAGACAAGACAACCCGGCGGAGTCTGAGCACAATGCACGTACCCACTTTGCCAGGAGGCTTCGCCTCTCCTCAAAAACCTGAAAGTGACACAATGACAATGATGCCTTTTGTTTGTTTTCAAATAAATGCGTGATGCTTTCATCAAATATGTTTGTTCAATTGCTATTTGTTGGGTTTTGGTTATGGTCGCATCTTACTGAGACCTGTGAAAACTGATTAAACTGGTCCCACGCAAAGGTATAGTCACAAAGTATGGGGTGCCAAATAGACCCCCCAAAAAATAACATTACCTCTCATATAACAAAAAAAAAAAAAACTGACAATCCCACAAAAACTTCTCAATCATAAAGAACCCTTTCACACAAACCCCAAAAACTTAAAAAAAACAAAAAAAAAACAAACCTTGTGCACCAAAAACACACAAAAAAAACAAAAACTCTCACACACACCAAAACTATGTATGTTCACAAACTCAAACTAGCCCTGAAAATAGATCTCACATTCACCAAAACCACTCTCACACATACACATTCACCAAACCCACTCTCACACTTACAAAAGCCCCTTAGGTTCACAAAAAAGCTAACTTATTCTCAAAAACCCGGAGCACTCACTGAAAACCTCACTCTAAAAGAAAAACTCTCAAATTTTTGTAGACACAAAAACCTCTCATACAAAAAAAAGTATTACGTCGAAAAAGTCTCACACAAAAGCACAGCTCATATGCCAAAAAATCTCACACTCAATGAAAAAAAACATCACACTCACATTAACCAAAAATCTCTCGCACATAAAAAAACTCTCACTTAACCAAAAAACTGTCTTATACAACAAAAACTCTCACACACACCAAAACTATGTATGTTCACAAACTCAAACTAGCCCTGAAAATAGATCTCACATTCACCAAAACCACTCTCACACATACACATTCACCAAAACCACTCTCACACTTACAAAAGCCCCTTAGGTTCACAAAAAAAGCTAACTTATTCTCAAAAACCCGGAACACTCACTGAAAACCTCACTCATAAAGAAAAACTCTCAAATTTTTGTAGACACAAAAACCTCTCATACAAAAAAAAGTATTACGTAGAAAATGTCTCACACAAAAGCACCGCTCCTATGCCAAAAAATCTCTCACACTCAATGAAAAAAAACATCACACTCACATTAACCAAAAATCTCTCGCTCATAAAAAAACTCTCACTTAACCAAAAAACTGTCTTATACAACAAAAACTCTCACACACACCAAAACTATGTATGTTCACAAACTCAAACTAGCCCTGAAAATAGATCTCACATTCACCAAAACCACTCTCACACATACACATTCACCAAAACCACTCTCACACTTACAAAAGCCCCTTAGGTTCACAAAAAAAGCTAACTTATTCTCAAAAACCCGGAACACTCACTGAAAACCTCACTCATAAAGAAAAACTCTCAAATTTTTGTAGACACAAAAACCTCTCATACAAAAAAAGTATTACGTAGAAAAAGTCTCACACAAAAGCACCGCTCATATGCCAAAAAATCTCTCACACTCAATGAAAAAAAACATCACACTCACAAAAACCAAAAATCTCTCACAAATAAAAAAAAACCTCTCACTTATACAACAAAAAAGCTCACACACAACCTATCACAATCGTGGCAAGTCTCTCACTCTGCTAATGAAACCTCTCACACATCCAATAAACTCTCACATTTCCAAAAAAAAAAAAAAAAGTCTATTTATTTATTTATTGCCTAATTGAAAGTCAAACATTCTCTTGCAAGCTCAAAACTGAAAATCTTGGCTTCTGATTTGCTCACATGCAAACCAGTCCTTCTCTCGGTCTGTTGCCGGAGGGACTTAACATACATATATGCGAGAAGCAAATGTAATGTTTGGCCTATACGTCGTATCATAACAAGGTCAAGTGTCTTCGTGTTGTTGAGAGTTGTTGTGACCTTGTTGTTGGACAGAGAGTGGTTCAGAGGTGTCCAGGCGCTCATCTTGGTCTGCATTTTAGCAGGACTTGCAGAGGACCTCGCTGCGTGCGGCATTTTCCTGTTCATCTGGAGGCACGGCAGTGATAATGTGAGAGACTGCTCAGCCCTACTTCTCACAAAGATATCTGTGAATCAGTAACAAACAATGCACAGTCCTGCGACAAAGCATGCATTGTTGTGTTTTTGTTTTTAAGCCATTGTCACCTGTAAGACACATTCCTATTGTTTAAAATGGAAAATTCCAACCCCTGCTTGATGTTGCGCTCTCTCACACACCCATGTGTTAAGTGAAGGACTCTCTCACATACACATGACAACATACACACTTACCAACACTTCACGCCGGAGCGAATAAATCCAACATCAAAACACAGTGTTACTTCTCTCGACTTCTCCCCATAGCTTGAACATCCATCCACCTACAATTCTCATCCGTCTTCCCACTTCCCTGGTGCATCGTTTACATGTTCCCATAGTAACCGTGACTGTGCTTTCCGTACACAGACTAAAGTTGCCAGAGCATATCACACACCGAGGGGGTTGCTGCAAAGCAAACCACAGTGGGGTGTGCACTGTGCAGGCGTCCGTGGTTCTAATGATGACAAATGTTATGCAAGAAGGCCTGATGCTGCAGCTGCACAAGCACTACACACACTGATGCAGCAAAACGTGTGTCAATGAAGGAATATTGACCAAATAGTGTGAGAATTAAATATTATATTAGCACAGATTTGTGATTGTATTTCGTTGATCAGTTTGTAGGAAATTGTGTGATTAATTTCACATTGAAAGGATGTTTTTTTTTTTTGTCTAACTGTATTTGTATGTTCTATTACTAGACGTCTATTTGATAAAAAATAAAATACAACCTACCCTTATATATTTTATTAAAAGTTGTTCTTGTTTGTTTTTGTTTTCGCAGCATTAGCCATTAAGGAAGCTAAAAAAAAAAAAAACGTGCTTGTGCACAGTGGATTGGTCGCGTGCAAAAAAAGACAGAAAACCTGCTGGGAAGAAAAGAGACGCGGCTGTGTCAAGTTAGCAGAGACACTGTACCAAAGCGGAAACTCAATCCACTTCCTATCCTATAATGTAGAAATGATTTTATTGCGAAAGTGTTTAGTACGATTGTTTCGCCTTTGTATAATAGTTTGCTTAGTTTAATGTTATTATAATTTCTGAATATTGACAGAAAAGTGCTTCTAAAGAGTGCGCACATCACTTTTATTTTCTCAGCAATGACAAGAAGTTCTATCGGTATTCACGTGGCTTGACGCCAGGCAGGGACCACGAAGGCGGAGGAGGGTAAGGACAGCGGTGGGGGGGTGCGGACAGTTGCTGGGTGGGGGGCGGACAGGAGGCGACCCTCGCACATTGTTACCAACTCGAGGAGTGGCGAGGACACCAGGTCGTTCCACGTGAATTTTCATTCTAGTGGCTTGGGTAAGCTAAAACCATTTGGACGTTATCTGAAAATGGGCTGTTTGTCGCGTACTGTATACCTCAGCCGGTGGCCCGCGGTTGATTGCGGTGAATTATATTAAGTTACAGAGAACCGGCGTTGGAGATGGCTACAAAAGGTTCACCGTGACTACAAACACGATAGTTAAAAAAAATAAAAATGTTTGGCTTCGTTTGCGTTACGGTTTGAAATGATAAATATGGCTGAGTTATCTGTTATGAATCACTAATTGCGGACAGAGGAGCAGCTTGACGACGAACTTGTTAGCTAACATTTACGCCCTCACGTCATCAGCGTTGTCATTTTTTTCAAACGTAATAACCTCATTATTGGTGCGTAGACAGGTGCGTTTAGTGTTGAAAATGTGAGCAGGTGCTGTTTAAACGTTACATTTGTTTGTGTGAAATGAGCATTTAAGTAGTAGCCTGTTTGTAACATAGCTAACAATTGTGCGGCAATTTTACATCATACATACCATTTATCCAATTGCCAGGTCATATCAGAGTTAGTCTCGGTCTTTCTTGACATATGTTGTTGGAAACAACTGTGAATAAAACCCATAATGTACTAAAGGGTGTATACTATGTATATAGAATCCAATGTGGAAAAAAAAATATAATTTATCATTTTGTGCGTTCCTCCCGATATTGCCACTGAACATGAATGTCATCAGCGTTATTTTCCTTTTTCTTTTATTCTTTCTCCCCCCAGCATTATTTTCCAAAGCATGCTTGTTGGTCGGAGGAGGGCGAGTCATCTGAGTCATTTGGTCAAAGCGTAGCATCTCTGAGCTGATGCCGTTGCTATGACTCAACCGCAAATGGACTGCTTCCACCATGGCCGACCACACTGCTGGACCGCCACTGTCTTCTGGTGATCTGGAGAGAAGGAATAGTTTAAACGGACAGTCCTGATATTGTGCCTCTTCCTCAGCTATCACCTGAGCTTTTCTGCAGCAAAGCAGTCATGGGTCTCCTATGGGTGCTGCCGGCGTGCATGTTGACGGCGTGCGTCGCCATTCCCATGGACGCGGCGGCGGGGAGCCACAGCCTGTTTACCTGTGAGCCCATCACGCTGCGGATGTGCCAGGGGCTGCCCTACAACACCACCTTCATGCCCAATGTGCTCAACCACTACGACCAGCAAACGGCCGCTCTCGCCATGGAGGTACGCTACAGCACTGACGCACAAAAGATGTGTTACGCTACAGTTAAAACGTGATTTTTTTTTGTTTTTGTCAATGCACACTCTCTGTTATTAATTTTTAGTCCAACAAGATAAACAATATGTGTTGCACTCTTGCAAATGGTGATGAAGCCCACCATTTTGTAAAATTTGAGGACATAATTGACTAAATAATGCGTAACACATTTAACAATAACTAGTAATAGACCATTTTCTACAACTTTTGTGCAATGATGGGGTGCTGTTGAAGCCAAACTGGTACAATTATTGGCTATGAACTTGACTTAAATATGGTAATGTAATGTAAATGTAAATTAATGTAATGTTTAATTTAACATATACTGCTGAATGCCAAATTAATTTGGCTCCTTTTTATGGATAATGTGTCTTGAGTTTGCTACGAAATGTTTGAAAAGCCACTCGAGTGCTGATGGTGATGAATGTTAATCAAAGAATAAAAAATATGATAACGGAATAGTACCACAATATCACTAAATGATGAATCAGTATTAATGACAAAATTCAAGTCAGTTTGGCACTCGACTGAGCGACATTTCCAGTTGAAATTTGATCAATGACACACAGGTACCACCGCTTTCATGTCTCGTCATTTTGACTGAGAAATTAAGGAATCATTTTTAAAAACCCTTCACTGCTAATAATTAGTAGACAAACTAACAAATCGGATATGTACCTTTTATCGTCAGTTTTGTGAAAATTGGTGAATTAATTTGTGTGCAATTCCTCTAACAAACAGGAAAGATGATTTAAAAATTGGACCCAATATTTTGAGAATTTTTTTTCCCAAACCGATTATGTTCACTATTTATCGAAACAAAAGCTGCATATTACATTTAATAATTTCATAAAATTGGATAACTTATTTTCTTCTTGTTACAGCTACTCCCTGAACAATTTTAAAGCAATAACGATGTTTTACCTATTAAATTTGATGTATGCTTCGGTCTGAAACAGATGTAAACACATTTTTTATATTACATCCATCAATTTTCTACGCTGCATTTTGTATTATTTTTCCGGAAATTTTAATTATTAAAAAAGAAAAAATATATATATATATTTTCTCCCTCCAAAAATTATACACAAAATAGCAGGTTTTGCTCAGCTTTATTTTTTTTAAGTTGACATTAATTTGAGAAAAGATGATTATGTTGCTGACATTTTCTCACTACAGTATTGTTAAAAAAATAAAAATAAAAATACACAATTGCAGAGTGGATGTTTAATCTCGATTCCCTAACAATGAGCAGCTTATAGACTGATTTAAAATGTGTTACGAGGCTCAAAATAAGCAGGTTCACGTCTCAATTTTCACCTCTGAAAACATTGAAAAGCAAAACTGAGAATTCACAATTTAAAAAAAAAAAAAAATCCTGATAATTGAACCACAAAGATGGCCCCAGGAAGCTTTGGCCGGCTGGAGGCAGGTACTTTAATGATGGCGCAACGTGCTTATGTCACCTATGCTCTGGAAGTGCCCATCCTCTCTTCTTTCCATTGTTTGGGTCACAACTGCTGTGGCAAGCTCAGGGCGACGTACGCCACACCGGCTATCTAGAAATGAGATTCAGCTGGCTCGCTAGTGTGGCTAACCACGTTGCGGAATGGCTCTTAAGTTAGTAATAGTCGTCTTCATTGCGTTGAAGAGGCGGCATTTGTGAAAAGGGATGTTTTCATGAACGTATGCCGAATTCACAGAAGATGAAAAACCATGCTAATTGCTAAGCTATATATATTTTTTTCACTTTGCCCAAATAAGATTTGTCTTTGAAAGAATTATTATTGTTATAAACAACATAAAATATTAAAAAAATAAATGAAACCGTTTTTTTTTTTTTTTTTTTTAGGAAAGTGCTGGCTTCTAACTATACAGTATGTAGTATACATTAGAATATCATATTGGTGATTCCATGTTTTATTTCTGCCTCAGCTGCTACCCCTCGGAAATCAACATCCTAGATATCATCTTTACCATGGCTTGTTGCTTATATGTTGCCTTTTAGTAGGTAATACAGAATCAAAGCGATAGCCTACTTTCTTCTGGAGCCTGCAGTGCATAACCAAAACAATAAGAAGAAAATTAATTGTTAATATTAGCCCCCAATGGCAGTGAGAACGGTGCATTATTAAACGTCAGTGATTCATACAGGCATGTTGTCTTAAAATAGTTTATAGTTGCTTGTAATTTCTCTCAGTATGGAGGGAACATTTTGAACTGAAGATTTTAAGCCGTTTGCTGTTTCACAGGGTCGTAATATACAATGTGTGCTTGCTTTCAGTTTGTTTCCATCAATGGATTAGAGATGAAAAAAAAAAATCCACAATTTATTGTTTTCTTTATCCTTGAGATAATCCGTACATTTCACAGCCATACCACAATCAGGGAGCAGATGCATTCCCTCATTAAATAAATCCCATATTTTAGATACTGTAGGCTGATCCTGCTGGAGGCTCTGTCTTTTGAGCAACTAATGACCCAAAACAATGACAGAACTGTCGACGTGTCAGCTCTGTTTATTTCAGTTTATCTATTCGGAGCATGGCGATCCCTTCGGCTTCCCATTCCTAATGTCACCCTTTGACCCCGCCCCAGCACATCGCAGCAGTGGTGTTGAAGTGTAGCGCTCCGCCGGCCATCTGTGCCCGCTCCACCTCGCCCATTTTTCACTGGCCGAGAAGTCAAATCCAGAATTATGTAACGTGAACACGGCCTGCGTGTCGCACGGTGTGCTCATATTTGCGGGCGCCATGCTCCCGCAAATACAAATAGTTTTAAAAATACAAATCTTTTTTGAAGCCATTACTCTTAAATGAACGCTGTTGATTGGAGCACCAATCGCAGTGTGTGTGTGGTAGTACCGTGAACAGCGAGAGCACGTCTGGCTTTGACGGTGTTCACTTTGATTGGTCACGGATGCGCAATTAAGTCTCTTTTAGAGGCCAGAAATGCTGGTTGGGTCCGGAAAAAAACACATAGAGACCAAATGGGTTCCAAATCACGAGGGCCGTTGTCCTGTTCCGCGCTTGTTTCGTGGCTAACTCGCCCTAGATCCAGTTCATGGGAGAATTGAAAGCTTTTAAGATGTTGAGGGCAGGCAAATGAGAATTGACAGATGATTTTTAAAAGGAATTAGGTTCCTTGAATAGCCAAGACAATGATGATGAATGCGGTGCACCGTGGAGAAAGCGGCAGTTGGACTGGAACCAGCGCCTGTCGTTCTTGAGGTTTTTGTGTCAACCCCTTCAAGTATTGTGTCGCTGGTCCATTTCGGGGGTTTCTTATTCCGAATGGCTCATTATCCCTTTTTCTGTTTAGAAATATGCCAAGTTAGGGATCCTCAGATGAAGACATTCTTTTTTTTTAGAATTACTCAAGGACAGCACTACTGTGCTTGTTTTTCTCAAATCCGCATTGTGTAAGAGTAAAACATGACACAAGGTAGCAGGATTTTTCCCTTTTTGATATTCCTTTTCAACCCTGTCACCGTTGACCGGCGAATGACCTCGCACAGCCAAAGTGGGACAGCGGCCTCAGGGCTGGGAATTGGTTATTTCTGGGCTACAATGATACCGTGCCCGAAGTCTCCCAAGATAAGTGGGAGCGTGGCGGATTTGACTGGCGTGTACAAAAAAAGAGAAGAGAAACTGGATAAAATCCCTTCTTTGGAGAAGGATGAATGCGGACCAGCGTGGCTTCATCACACTGAATCGCTCAACTGTCCTGGACAGATGGCCTTACTGTACAATAAGTTCACATCTCATTGAGGATTTACTGTATGATAATGTGTTGGGTTCTTACAATAGAACTTGACAGGATTGATGACAGCATAGCCATTCTGTGAGGTTTGTTATAAGACGTAACATGCAATATTCTGGACCATGCTGCTTGATCTGTGTGTTCCAAAGCATTTACATTTTCTGGACTTTTCTTGATTTTTTTTTTTTTTTTTTGTAGTTGGTCACTGTCAAGTGATCCATGCTCACTTTACTAAATCAGCAGTTTCAAAATCGCAGAGTAAATCATTAAAAAAAAAAAAATGTAATAAATTGAAAATAAAAGTAGTCCTAAACAACTTCCATGAGGAACCCCACAAGACATGTTTTTATTGATAGAAAAAAAACTCGGCTCTATTCTGCCATACATATAACGCTTAATCCAAGCATTTGTTACCTTTGTTTTACCTTTGGAAATCACACATTCATACTTTTCTAATGAGTATCAAAAGCATAAGATGGTGGACTTGTGCAAGTATGCAATATTCAAATATCAAAGGACACCACTGTATCAAATTTATCTCCGTAGGTAATCACTAGTAGAAAGAAAGAATAACATGTATTTGTGAGGAAGTTGAACTGAGGAAATTGAGTGATGTGATGAGTTCTTTTTTTGGATGGTTGAGGTTATGCAGCCATCACGATGAAGGTAGAAAACGGGTCTGCTAATGTTGCTGATTCATGTCGAGTATATATCAACATGGAACACAGATTGGGTGCAGTGACACGAAGAGTCGACTGGTCTGTTTTTCATCTGCTCAGTCATGTTCTTGTCCGTTCATCGGGTTAAGTTAACCTCCATGCTCAGGTTTAACTGCACATCCAAGCAGACTGGGTCACGTTACAAGTGTTGCAGCGAATAGATAGTATTGAACCGATACTCCACCCATGCTGTGTGAACCGGTTTGTGAAGGAAACGCGCCGATGCGCCTGGCTAGTAAAGATGTATCCCCGCTAAACACTCGCGTATAAAAGGGACACAACACGGTCTGGTAAATCCAAGCCGGCGTGACCTCGGCCTTAAAAGCCTCCCTTGTTTTATTTAATGTCCAACAGCGTGTTTATTGGCCGCGGACTGAATGAGAAGCTCATCCAGAGAGCGGAGGCGCCACTTCTGTGAGCGTGCGTACGCGGACGTGACACACTGTGGCAAGGTTTTCAAACACTTTCTTAGCGGTGAATGACACGACTGACTCGCTCGACCCATCCCTCTGCTCTCTCACCACCTCTTTTGTCCTTCCCCTCCCCCTACGCAGGGCTCACCCGTTGCCCAGGAAACTGTCCCAATTGTGCCATTAACAAAGGGAGTGGAGGCTTTCTTGCCTCCCGGGAGGTGGTCCCCTCCGCCCCGCACCCTGACCTCCCCGAACCCCGCTCTCCTCCCTATACCCCACCCCACCCCAGTGATGCATCAGTCGTTGCCATGACGCTAAGGTTTGAAATTTGAAGAATGGAACGGCAGCATTGGAGGGTGAATGGGGTGTTGGGAGGCGTTCGCAGGAAGAGAAGTGACTGGGATTTTTCTTTTTTTCTTTTTTTATCATTTCAAATCAGCACAGACAATTTGCCCGTCACGACCATCAGTCACAGCTGCCTTCGTTAAAAACAAATTGCTTTCGCGTTTGTGAAGACATATGCTGCCACATTTGAATGCACTTAATAGGATTAGGCAGTATTAATAATTGATAGAACTCTGATCTTAATCATATTCAAATATGCCGCATAATCAGCAATGCTCAGGGGTGAATCTAAGGTCAAGGCTGGTTCTTTAGTCTTTCAAGATGACGCAAGTTTTGTTTTGCTTGAATAACAAAAATTGTAAAAATGGAATCATTGTACGCTAGTTTCAGCTACAACAACAAATCACAATTTCAATCTTTGCCACAACAATTAGGCTTTTGCTCTATACCTCGCTGTTGTCTGTCTGTCCATCTGTAATCTGGATTATGCAAGAAAGGGCTGATTGTTTTTGAATTAGTTGAATGGGTGAGGGAAGGCTTGTAGTGTTAAACATGTTTAAAAAAATATTCATCACAATTCATAAAATCACTACTGTGATAGCGCTATTATACAGGTTGTAGTTTCTGTACTCTCTAATTATCATCTTCATAATAAAATGAAAAATAAAATCTTAAATTTAAATACATACACTAGGCTACACTACTTTTCCTGTGTTTATTTTGTCCAAAATAAATGTCAGCGTTAGTAAAATGTTATGGTAGGCCTACCAAAAAAAAAAAAAAAAGTAACAAGTATTATGTTTGCCGATATTAATATTTTAAATACAGTATACCACAAACTATGATCCCAAAACACTTTAATATAATTTCAAACTCATCACATTTCTATCAAAATCAATGGCTTACAGATAATTTAATTATTATTATTTTTTTTTAAAAGGCCCAGGAGTATTTATATTGCTTGGAAAAATAACAATTCTCAAGCAAAACAAAGCGCCTGTCGTTTTTTTTTAACATTGAGATTTTCAATAGTTACATAGCAGAGCAAACGCTGCACATATAGCAAATGCTAACAACCTGGGCTAGCTTCGCGGAGAGCCGCGAATAGCTGAGAAGCGGTTCCGTAGGGAAAAAAATGTGAATTTGTGAAGAGTGAATTGCGGTTCCAACCATAAATGGTTGATTAATCCTCACAAATAAATGACACCTATGAATATTTATGAAATCGGACTTGCCGCTGAGAACGAAATGACATGTGAACAGTACCAACCATCACTTGTGCGACTTTACACGGCGATTGCACCTTACATGCTTTTGATAATTGCACCAGTGGTTGGCCAGCTGTTGCCAGTGTAGCCATTAACATTCAATCCCCCACGGAAAGGCCCCCTCAAGCTCTCTTGGATGGATTGATACGAGTAGTTGCTCGGCCGTCTCTGGGCCATATGTCTCATCCACGCCAGCTTGCATGGTGGCTGTTGACGCTTGTAATAAAATGGCTGTCGGCGTAGTGAAGAGGTGGAGGAGGGGAGCGATGGAAGACTAACTTTGAATAGTGAACGGGGTTAAAAATAGAGAAAGATGTGAATAGGAAGAAGGATATAACACAAGCACATACATCATCAGGTCTTGTCTCCTTTGTGTGTTCAACCATTGTGGCGTACTCTGATGTGAACGATGCCAGTAGCCTGCAGTAGTCAAAACCAACAAGACGATACAAATGCAAGACCTGTCATAAGATATGATGTCACTTGAGGGAAATAAATGTATATATTTTGGGGGGAAAAGCTGCCAATCTAACATGTGTAGGTTAAAAATCGTATTTACTTTATTCTAAATTTTATATAAAAATGTTGAGCTGGTATCACCGCAATGCACTGTGCAATGATGAATTATTTTGAGTCTTTGACTCACTGACCCATATATGGAAAAAGGCCTTTCCGATGAGTGTTAAAATATTTATTGTAGCAGGATTATTCTCAAATATATATATATATATATATATATATATATATATATATATATATATATATATATATATATATATATATATATATATATGTATGTATGTGTAAATGTTGGAAAATAAATTGTAATGTTTTTATTAGCTACTGTATGTTTAGAGGTCTGATTTTTCATGGCAAACGTTTTAATTCTGACAGCCAATTTGATTGACTTACTGTCATTTTAAAGTTTTTTTTAATGTGATCAAATGACTTTTAATGTCATTTTACACTTTTAATGTGTAAAATGAGCAAGCAGTTGTACCAGCCAGGTCACTTTTCCTGAACATAATGCGAGTGAGCGCTTTGTGCCATGAAGGCCAAGTCGGTATAATCCTTTTACATAAATGCATCACATGTGGGTGGCAGACTGCACTGCAACTTGATACCATCAGTCTATTTCGGAAATATAATTAGGACGGGAAAACAATCCTACAGATACAGTCTATTTTTAACGTCATACGGTAGATTTGTTAGTCGAAGTGTTAGTATGTATTTTCATTATGTATTATTATATTGTCGCTGCTATGTGAAAAGCATTTATGTCCTTTATTTTATTTTTTTTCATTTGTTTTATTTTTATGTTTTTGGGATGTCTGCATTTCATCACAAAAATGTAAAAAAAAAAAAAAAATGGATGTCTGCATTCAGTTTCATCCAAAAACTTAAAAAAAAAAAAAAAAATGGGGAAAAAATGGACATAACTGTTTTTCACATAGCAGCAATGATATATTATTGTATTTTCAACTTTCAACTATACTTGAATTTGAATTGTGTTTCAGTTAATCTGGGTCAAAAAAGTGCATGTTTAAGTGACTAAATGTTTCATTTGTTTTGGACCCAGCAGCAGCTCCTCCTTACTACCCCTCCCCTTGAACAAATATAGACAAATAAATAGCCCCCCCCCCCCCCTCCCCCCTGCCACTGTCTGTCATAGCAGCTTTACGTTTTGGGGCTGGGGGTGGTTGGAAGCTTATTGACATCAGCTGCACCTGAAGGTGTTAGAACAACTTGGCACTAGTTTGTGTATTTTGTGGCGCGTATATTGTCAGACATTATTTCACTTGTTAGACAGCAAACTAGTTGAACTGCAAGATGTGATTAATAGAGAATCAGTTCCACACATTGAGCAAATTAATGATGGTTATTATGCCCATCCCTTGTCACAGTTCTAAATAATGATGATGATGAGTGAGCGTGATCATGTAATTAAAGAACACTAGTGTACTTCCGTTGTTACTTTTGCTTCTGTATACACAGAGTGCCTCAATTGTGTCAGTCAGTCACAGCATGCTCCTCTTCGAATACACAAAGGCCCTGTCAGCAGCAGTACGTGTGTGTGTTGGGGGATGTCGAGCTTAGGAGGTTGGCGAGAAGCAAGATGGACGTGGGGGGTATAGCGGATTATTGAGTGTTGTTTTTACACACTCGTCAACTTCAACTGTCAGCCGACATGCTCCGTTGCCTCCTTTGTGCCCCGCTCTGGCCCACATTTCATTTCAGCACAAACATTTATAATGTACTTCTTGTGTCTTTCGCCGCCCCCCGTGCAGCCTTTCCACCCCATGGTCAACTTGCAGTGTTCTCCCGAGCTGCGGATGTTCCTGTGCGCCCTCTACGCGCCCATCTGCACCGAGTACGGCCGAGTGACGCTGCCGTGCCGCCGGCTGTGCCTGCAGGCCAAAAGCGACTGCTACAAACTCATGGACATGTTTGGCGTCAGCTGGCCTGAGGAAATGGACTGCGACAGGTTGGTGCCGGACCACACGTACACATATGAACCTAATGGATCTTTGACGTCTATAGTCGTCAGTGGCAGTGAATGAGTGACATCTTGTCGTCAGGTTTCCAGACTGCGACGAGGCCTACCCCCGCCCCGTTGACCTCCTGTCCAGCGCGGACACCACCGAGCCCGCCGTCCCCGTCCAGCGAGACTACGGCTTCTGGTGCCCCCGGGAGCTCAAAATAGACCCGGAGCTGGGCTACTCCTTCATGGGGGTCCGCGACTGCTCGCCCCCGTGTCCCAACATGTACTTCACCCGTGAGGAGCTGACCTTCGCCCGCTACTTCATCGGTGTGGTGTCCATCGTTTGCCTCTCCGCCACCCTCTTCACCTTCCTCACGTTCCTCATCGACGTGTCTCGCTTCCGCTACCCGGAGCGGCCCATTATCTTCTACGCCGTGTGCTACATGATGGTGTCCCTCATGTTCTTCCTTGGTTTCCTGTTGGAGGACAGGGTGGCTTGTAACGCGGCCATTCCTGGCAGGTTTCGGGCTGCCACGGTGACTCAGGGCTCTCATAATAAGGTAAGGAAGGTCGCACGGCCACCACAACCTAGATTTCGTAGGAAATTATGGAATATAGTTAAAAAATGTTACTGGCACACAGTTCATCATAAAATGAACTGTAGGCTACCTATAAGTGAAAATCAGAAATAAATTACCTGGAGACTTTTTTTTGTCATTCCGAATAATGATATGTGGTCACCTGTGTACTTGTGACATGATCCATTCCAATCTGCCTTACATGCTCCTCCTCCTTTAATCAGATCAGTCGTGTTACAGCCGTGGGATGCGTGAAGATCAATGTAAACATGATGTGATTTAACAAGATGGCGTTCATCTATTGACTTGTGCGGAGAAAGAAAAAAAAAAGTCCCCCTCTCATGGTATTTTAGCCAAGAATTGGCTCACTCTTTGAAGTGTGATAACTAATCATTTATTATTATATATTTTTTTTGTTTCGACCACTCAAAATGTTCAATGGCATCAGACCTATCCATAGATATATCGTTTTTATTTATGTATTTATTTATTTATGTATTTATTTATTTATGTATTTATTTATTTTTGATTACCTCTATGGATAATACAAGCAATACTATGCTATGAGCAAAACTAACCATGATGTATATAACACATTTTGTCAGAATTGTACTTTTGACCACGCGCAGTAGTTGTGGTAGTTTTAACACTTTTATTAAAATAACATCCTGATCAAAACAACAAGTACTTACAGAATGTTTTTGCAAGTAAGTTTGAACTTACAGTACTTTATTCTTTGGAACGTACTTACAAAAACATTCAAATGGACTTAAAAATACATTTGCAATAAATATATTTGCAAATGCGTTCGAATAGGCTAAATGCTAAACACTTTGCAATTTTTTTCTCACCATAATGTCATTGTGGTGTATACTTGTGCAAGTAAAATGAAAATGCTATTTTTCTTTTTAGCATTTGGCCTACATTCTAGCAATATGCTGGAAAATTAATTACACATTATTAGTAATTTTTATGATTTATTATTTATGTCTGCAGGGCATGATTTCCGTTTAGCCTTCTGCGGGAAAAATATTTTTAGCATTTAACCCTAACCCTAACAAGTACGTTTGAACGCAGTTGCGACCACATTCAAAATGTATTTAAATATGTTCAAACATATTTGCCAATCAAAAATATTTACTCCACAGTTCCACGGCAAAAATGTTCAAACCATAGTTTTTTTTTTCTTTTAATTAAATTGTGCTAGCTTAATGCTAACAGATGAAATTAGCATAGATCTTATTAATTATAAACCTTAAAAAAAACGGTGCCACGCTTTTGCGCTTTTTTTTCCCTTCAGGTGGAACTTAGTTCCAAATTTTCAAACTAAAAAACTTTCATGCTCACACTAGAAAGCAATGAAAATGTCAGGGAATGCCCACAGGAACAGTTGAAATGTATTTGAGAGGCATTTAGAATGGTGATAGGTGTTTTTATTTTCTGCTTCACTCGAACCCGCCTTTGTTTTCCCGCATTTTGCAGGCATGCACCCTTGTGTTCATGGTGCTGTATTTCTTCACGGTGGCGGGCAGTGTGTGGTGGGTCATCCTCACCATCACTTGGTTCCTGGCCGCCGTTCCCAAGTGGGGCAGTGAGGCCATCGAGAAGAAGGCCCTCCTCTTCCACGCCTGTGCCTGGGGTGTCCCCGGCGTGCTCACCGTCAGCCTGCTGGCCATGAACAAGATCGAGGGCGACAGCATCAGCGGCGTCTGCTTCGTGGGCCTCTACGACTTGCCGGCGCTGCGCTGGTTCCTGCTGGCTCCGCTGGGATTGGACGTGCTGGTGAGGAACAATCAGAGGCGGGGTTTGCCATTAGGCAAGGGGTGGAGCCCACAGAGGGCCTGCAGATTTGACACAAACCGCATATCCTTCACATTCGCAGTGCAGCAATGACAATCGACCGTCTCAAATTCCCTGAGTGAGAAAAAAAACAGAACAACCAAGGCTGATTATTTTTTTATTTTTTTTGCAAATGATCATGAATAATAGTAGAGCTTTTATTTTATTTTTTTAAAAGAGGCTTTTTAGTAAGGCGTTTTTTATTTTATTAAAACAAAAAACAAACAAAAAATGACCATGTATAGTAAGGCGTTTTTTATTTGATTAAAAAAACGACCATGTATAGTAAGGCGTTTTTTTTTCCCCTAAAAAAATGACCATGTATAGTAAGGCGTTTTTTATTTTGTTAAAAAAACGACCATGTATAGTAAGGCGTTTTTTATTTTGTTAAAAAAAAACGACCATGTATAGTAAGGCATTTTTTATTTGATTAAAAAAACGACCATGTATAGTAAGGCGTTTTTTATTTGATTAAAAAAACGACCATGTATAGTAAGGCGTTTTTTATTTTGTTAAAAAAAAAAAAAAAAAAAAAAAAAAAAACGACCATGTATAGTAAGGCGTTTTTTATTTGATTAAAAAAACGACCATGTATAGTAAGGCGTTTTTTATTTGATTAAAAAAAAACGACCATGTATAGTAAGGCGTTTTTTTCCCCCTAAAAAAACGACCATGTATAGTAAGGCGTTTTTATTTTGTTAAAAAAACGACCATGTATAGTAAGGCGTTTTTTATTTTGTTAAAAAAACGACCATGTATAGTAAGGCGTTTTTTATTTTGTTAAAAAAAACGACCATGTATAGTAAGGCGTTTTTTATTTTGTTAAAAAAACGACCATGTATAGTAAGGCATTTTTTTTCCCTTAAAAAACGACCATGTATAGTAAGGTGTTTTTTTCCCCCTAAAAAAACGACCATGTATAGTAAGGCGGGTTTTTTTTCCCCTAAAAAAACGACCATGTATAGTAAGGCGTTTTTTTCCCCTTAAAAAACGACCATGTATAGTAAGGCGGTTTTTTTCCCCCTAAAAAAACGACCATGTATATAGTAAGGCATTTTTTTTCTCTCCCCCAAAAAAACGACCATGTATAGTAAGGCATTTTTTTTCTCTCCCCCAAAAAAACGACCATGTATAGTAAGCCATTTTTTTTCTCTCCCAAAAAAACGACCATGTATAGTATGGCTTTTTTTTTCTCTCCCAAAAAAACGACCATTTATAGTAAGGCATTTTTTTTTCTCCCAAAAAAAAACGACCATGTATAGTAAGGCATTTTTTTCTCCCCAAAAAAACAACCATGTATAGTAAAACATTTTTTGGTCTCCCACAAAAACGACCATGTATAGTAAAACATTTTTTTTGTCTCCCACAAAAACGGCCATGTATCATAAGGCATTTTTTTTCTCCCAAAAAAACGACCATGTATAGTAAGGCATTTTTTTCTCTCCCCCCAAAAAACAACCATGTATAGTAAGACCTTTTTTTTTTCTCCCAGAAAAATGACCATGTATTGTAAGGCTTTTTTTTTCTCTCCCAAAAAACACCCATGTATAGTAAGGCATTTTTTTACAGCAAAAAAACGACCATGTATAGTAAGGCATTTTTTTTACACCAAAAAAACGACCATGTATAGTAAGGCATTTTTTTTCTCCCAAAAAAACGACCATGTATAGTAAGGCATTTTTTTTCTCCCCCCAAAAATGACCATGTACAGTAAGGCATTTTTTTTTTCTCCCAAAAAAACGACCATGTATAGTAAGGCGTTTTTTATTTTGTTAAAAAAACGACCATGTATAGTAAAGCGTTTTTTTCCCCCCCTAAAAAAACGACCATGTATAGTAAGGCGTTTTTTATTTGATTAAAAAAACGACCATGTATAGTAAGGCGTTTTTTATTTTGTTAAAAAAAACGACCATGTATAGTAAGGCGTTTTTTATTTTGTTAAAAAAACGACCATGTATAGTAAGGCGTTTTTTATTTGATTAAAAAAACGACCATGTATAGTAAGGCGTTTTTTATTTTGTTAAAAAAAAAAAAAACAAAAAAAAAAAAAACAAAAAAAAAAAAACGACCATGTATAGTAAGGCGTTTTTTATTTGATTAAAAAAACGACCATGTATAGTAAGGCGTTTTTTATTTGATTTAAAAAAAAACGACCATGTATAGTAAGGCGTTTTTTTCCCCCTAAAAAAACGACCATGTATAGTAAGGCGTTTTTATTTTGTTAAAAAAACGACCATGTATAGTAAGGCGTTTTTTATTTTGTTAAAAAAACGACCATGTATAGTAAGGCGTTTTTTATTTTGTTAAAAAAAACGACCATGTATAGTAAGGCGTTTTTTATTTTGTTAAAAAAAACAACCATGTATAGTAAGGCGTTTTTTATTTTGTTAAAAAAACGACCATGTATAGTAAGGCGTTTTTTATTTGATTAAAAAAACGACCATGTATAGCAAGGCGTTTTTTATTTTTTTTTTAAAAAACGACCATGTATAGTAAGGCGTTTTTTATTTTGTTAAAAAAACGACCATGTATAGTAAGGCGTTTTTTATTTTGTTAAAAAAACGACCATGTATAGTAAGGCATTTTTTTTCCCTTAAAAAACGACCATGTATAGTAAGGTGTTTTTTTCCCCCTAAAAAAACGACCATGTATAGTAAGGCGGGTTTTTTTCCCCCTAAAAAAACGACCATGTATAGTAAGGCGTTTTTTTTCCCCCTAAAAAAACGACCATGTATATAGTAAGGCATTTTTTTTCTCTCCCCCAAAAAAACGACCATGTATAGTAAGGCTTTTTTTTTCTCTCCCCCAAAAAAACGACCATGTATAGTAAGCCATTTTTTTTCTCTCCCAAAAAAACGACCATGTATAGTATGGCTTTTTTTTTCTCTCCCAAAAAAACGACCATTTATAGTAAGGCATTTTTTTTTCTCCCAAAAAAAAACGACCATGTATAGTAAGGCATTTTTTTCTCCCCAAAAAAACAACCATGTATAGTAAAACATTTTTTTTGTCTCCCACAAAAACGGCCATGTATCATAAGGCATTTTTTTTCTCCCAAAAAAACGACCATGTATAGTAAGGCATTTTTTTCTCTCCCCCCAAAAAACAACCATGTATAGTAAGACCTTTTTTTTTTCTCCCAGAAAAATGACCATGTATTGTAAGGCTTTTTTTTTCTCTCCCAAAAAACACCCATGTATAGTAAGGCATTTTTTTACAGCAAAAAAACGACCATGTATAGTAAGGCATTTTTTTTACACCAAAAAAACGACCATGTATAGTAAGGCATTTTTTTTCTCCCAAAAAAACGACCATGTATAGTAAGGCATTTTTTTTCTCCCCCCAAAAATGACCATGTACAGTAAGGCATTTTTTTTTTCTCCCAAAAAAACGACCATGTATAGTAAGGCGTTTTTTATTTTGTTAAAAAAACGACCATGTATAGTAAAGCGTTTTTTTCCCCCCCTAAAAAAACGACCATGTATAGTAAGGCGTTTTTTATTTGATTAAAAAAACGACCATGTATAGTAAGGCGTTTTTTATTTTGTTAAAAAAAACGACCATGTATAGTAAGGCGTTTTTTATTTTGTTAAAAAAACGACCATGTATAGTAAGGCGTTTTTTATTTGATTGAAAAAACGACCATGTATAGTAAGGCGTTTTTTATTTGATTAAAAAAACGACCATGTATAGTAAGGCGTTTTTTATTTTGTTAAAAAAAACGACCATGTATAGTAAGGCGTTTTTTATTTTGTTAAAAAAACGACCATGTATAGCAAGGCGTTTTTTTCCACCTAAAAAAACGACCATGTATAGTAAGGCGTTTTTTTCCCCTTAAAAAACGACCATGTATTGTAAGGCGTTTTTTATTTGATTAAAAAAATGACCATGTATAGTAAGGCGTTTTTTTTTCCCTTAAAAAACGTCCATGTATAGTAAGGCGTTTTTTTTCCCCCTAAAAAAACGACCATGTATAGTAAGGCGTTTTTTTTTCCCTTAAAAAACGACCATGTATAGTAAGGCGTTTTTTTCCCCCTAAAAAAACGACCAAGTATAGTAAGGCGTTTTTTATTTTGTTAAAAAAACGACCATGTATAGTAAAGCGTTTTTTATTTGATTGAAAAAACGACCATGTATAGTAAGGCGTTTTTTATTTGATTAAAAAAACGACCATGTATAGTAAGGCGTTTTTTTCCACCTAAAAAAACGACCATGTATAGTAAGGCGTTTTTTTCCCCTTAAAAAACGACCATGTATTGTAAGGCGTTTTTTATTTGATTAAAAAAATGACCATGTATAGTAAGGCGTTTTTTTTTCTCTCCCAAAAAAACGACCATTTATAGTAAGGCATTTTTTTTCTCTCCCAAAAAAAACGACCATGTATAGTAAGGCATTTTTTTCCCCCTAAAAAAACGACCATGTATAGTAAGGCGTTTTTTTTCCCTTAAAAAACGACAATGTGTAGTAAGGCGTTTTTTATTTGATTAAAAAAACGACCATGTATAGTAAGGCGTTTTTTATTTTGTAAAAAAAACGACCATGTATAGTAAGGCGTTTTTTTTTTCCCCCTAAAAAAACGACCATGTATAGTAAGGCGTTTTTTATTTTGTAAAAAAAACGACCATGTATAGTAAGGCGTTTTTTCCCCCCCCTAAAAAAACGACCATGTATAGTAAGGCGTTTTTTATTTTGTAAAAAAAAAAAGACCATGTATAGTAAGGCGTTTTTTATTTGATTAAAAAAACGACCATGTATAGTAAGGCGTTTTTTATTTGATTAAAAAAACGACCATGTATAGTAAGGCGTTTTTTTCCACCTAAAAATACGACCATGTATAGTAAGGCATTTTTTTCCCCCTAAAAAAACGACCATGTATAGTAAGGCGTTTTTTATTTGATTAAAAAAACGACCATGTATAGTAAGGTGTTTTTTTCCCCCCCTAAAAAAACGACCATGTATAGTAAGGCGTTTTTTTCCCCCTAAAAAAACGACCATGTATAGTAAGGCGTTTTTTTTTCCCTTAAAAAACGACCATGTATAGTAAGGCGTTTTTTTCCCCCTAAAAAAACGACCAAGTATAGTAAGGCGTTTTTTATTTTGTTAAAAAAACGACCATGTATAGTAAAGCGTTTTTTATTTGATTGAAAAAACGACCATGTATAGTAAGGCGTTTTTTATTTGATTAAAAAAACGACCATGTATAGTAAGGCGTTTTTTTCCACCTAAAAAAACGACCATGTATAGTAAGGCGTTTTTTTCCCCTTAAAAAACGACCATGTATTGTAAGGCGTTTTTTATTTGATTAAAAAAATGACCATGTATAGTAAGGCGTTTTTTTTTCTCTCCCAAAAAAACGACCATTTATAGTAAGGCATTTTTTTTCTCTCCCAAAAAAAACGACCATGTATAGTAAGGCATTTTTTTTTCTCCCAAAAAAAAACGACCATGTATAGTAAGGCATTTTTTTCCCCCTAAAAAAACGACCAAGTATAGTAAGGCGTTTTTTTCCCCTTAAAAAACGACCATGTATAGTAAGGCGTTTTTTATTTTGTAAAAAAAACGACCATGTATAGTAAGGCGTTTTTTTCCCCCTAAAAAAACGACCATGTATAGTAAGGCGTTTTTTTCCCCCTAAAAAAACGACCATGTATAGTAAGGCGTTTTTTCCCCCCTAAAAAAATGACCATGTATAGTAAGGCGTTTTTTTCCCCTTAAAAAACGACCATGTATAGTAAGGCGTTTTTTTTCCCTTAAAAAACGACCATGTATAGTAAGGCATTTTTTTCCCCCTAAAAAAAAAGACCATGTATAGTAAGGCGTTTTTTTTTCACTTAAAAAACGACCATGTATAGTAAGGCGTTTTTTATTTTGTTAAAAAAACGACCATGTATAGTAAGGTGTTTTTTTTTCCACCTAAAAAAACGACCATGTATATAGTAAGGCATTTTTTTCCCCCTAAAAAAACGACCATGTATAGTAAGGCGTTTTTTTTTCACTTAAAAAACGACCATGTATAGTACGGCTTTTTTATTTTGTTAAAAAAAACGATCATGTATAGTAAGGCGTTTTTTATTTGATTGAAAAAACGACCATGTATAGTAAGGCGTTTTTTTTCCCCCCTAAAAAAACGACAATGTGTAGTAAGGCGTTTTTTATTTGATTAAAAAAATGACCATGTATAGTAAGGCGTTTTTTCCCCCCTAAAAATACGACCATGTATAGTAAGGCATTTTTTTCCCCCTAAAAAAACGACCATGTATAGTAAGGCGTTTTTTATTTGATTAAAAAAACGACCATGTATAGTAAGGCGTTTTTTCCCCCCTAAAAAACGACCATGTATAGTAAGGCGTTTTTTTTCCCCCTAAAAAAAGGTGTTTTTTATTTTGTTCAAAAAACGACCATGTATCGTAAGCCGTTTTTTATTTTGTTAAAAAAAACGACCATGTATAGTAAGGCGTTTTTTATTTTGTAAAAAAAAATGACCATGTATAGTAAGGCATTTTTTTCCCCTTAAAAACGACCATGTATAGTAAGGCGTTTTTTATTTGATTAAAAAAACGACCATGTATAGTAAGGCGTTTTTTATTTGATTAAAAAAACGACCATGTATAGTAAGGCGTTTTTTTCCACCTAAAAATACGACCATGTATAGTAAGGCATTTTTTCCCCCCTAAAAAAACGACCATGTATAGTAAGTAAGGGTGTCACGATTTCGATTTTTTATCGAAATCGATCGAAATTACGTCACGATTTCGAGCATCGAAATAGAAGAGAGGACACACGATTCGATGCCCCCCCCCCCCCCCCCCCCCCGCGCCCGCCGCCACCGCCGCCACCGCCACCTCCCAGGAAAGCAAATGAGACGCAGCCATTCAGCTACTAGCTAACGGCACTTGTTAGCTGACTTCTCCTGCAGTCATGATGGCAAGCGCGGACAGACACAGCAATGGTGCTTCAAGCCGCTCCCGCTTCTCTCGTCACCAGTTTGGAAACATTTTGCGTTCCCGGTGAGTTATGTCGACAACGTTCACGTTATCGATAAAAAGACCACAGTTGCAAGATATGCTATGTGCGCGTACTGTACTCGGCCACGGTGTTACGCCCGGCTCGTCAAGGGGAAGGGAAGTAACACAATAACAGAAAATATAGAGTAGATAAACACGGGTCGACTTTAACATCTGAGTAGTTTTAATTGAAATTTCAGGCAGGGGTTTGACAAGGGAGTGAAAGTGGAAGGTGAACAAATAATAACCGCATTTGACAGAACTGACAGAACGGAGGAGAAACAACAATAACCAATAGGGGTATAATACACGGATACACAATAGCGTCGCGCTGGCACAGTCGTCCAATCGGAGTGTCGCGCTGGCACAGTCGTCCAATCGGAGTGTCGCGCTGGCACAGTCCTCCAATCAGAGTGTCGCGCTGGCGCATTCAAACTGAAGTACCATTATACGGGCACCAGCCGACACAAACACACACATACATACTATTTATAGCAGCAGACCTGCAGCCTTGGAAAACGCTGGATTCAAACATTTAATTAGTGTACTTGAACCACGCTACAGTATGCCCAGCAACTGTAAATGTTGGGATATAGTTTGTTCAGGCTGTATTTGTTCCATGACTTTGGATACAATATATTTTTTGTTGTTGTTGCACATTGCACATTATTTTAAGAGGAACGCACAGCACACTGTTGTAACCAAAAACAGTCAATAGATGGCAGGCACCCACTGTGACTTTTTGTTTTTGTTTTTTTATTTTTTATTTTACACTTCAGTAAGAACAAGACGGTTAACTTTATATTGTAAATAAATTCTTTGAATTTGATCATTCCTGCCTAATGTCAATTATTATATATTACATAAATTTACACAAAAATAATATGGAAATTGCATCACCTATATGTAGCCGATCTTTTGAAATAAGATTTACTGTACAATGAATAGAACCAATGATCATAGACTAGCCTTAGCCTACAGAAGCATATGCCTCTGTGTTATAAAGTGGGGGAGCGAAAAAAAAAAAAAAAAAAATCGAAAAAAAAATCGAATCGTGACCCCAAAATCGAAATTTAAATCGAATCGTGGAGTTGGCGAATCGTGACACCCCTAATAGTAAGGCGTTTTTTATTTGATTAAAAAAACGACCATGTATAGTAAGGCGTTTTTTTTCCCCTTAAAAAACGACCATGTATAGTAAGGCGTTTTTTTCCCCCTAAAAAAACGACCAAGTATAGTAAGGCGTTTTTTATTTTGTTAAAAAAACGACCATGTATAGTAAAGCGTTTTTTATTTGATTGAAAAAACGACCATGTATAGTAAGGCGTTTTTTATTTGATTAAAAAAACGACCATGTATAGTAAAGCGTTTTTTATTTGATTGAAAAAACGACCATGTATAGTAAGGCGTTTTTTATTTGATTAAAAAAACGACCATGTATAGTAAGGCGTTTTTTTCCACCTAAAAAAACGACCATGTATAGTAAGGCGTTTTTTTCCCCTTAAAAAACGACCATGTATTGTAAGGCGTTTTTTATTTGATTAAAAAAATGACCATGTATAGTAAGGCGTTTTTTTTTCTCTCCCAAAAAAACGACCATTTATAGTAAGGCATTTTTTTTCTCTCCCAAAAAAAACGACCATGTATAGTAAGGCTTTTTTTTCCACCTAAAAAAACGACCATGTATAGTAAGGCGTTTTTTTCCCCTTAAAAAACGACCATGTATTGTAAGGCGTTTTTTATTTGATTAAAAAAATGACCATGTATAGTAAGGCGTTTTTTTTTCTCTCCCAAAAAAACGACCATTTATAGTAAGGCATTTTTTTTCTCTCCCAAAAAAAACGACCATGTATAGTAAGGCATTTTTTTTTCTCCCAAAAAAAAACGACCATGTATAGTAAGGCATTTTTTTCCCCCTAAAAAAACGACCATGTATAGTAAGGCGTTTTTTTCCCCTTAAAAAACGACCATGTATAGTAAGGCGTTTTTTCCCCCCTAAAAAAATGACCATGTATAGTAAGGCGTTTTTTTCCCCTTAAAAAACGACCATGTATAGTAAGGCGTTTTTTTTCCCTTAAAAAACGACCATGTATAGTAAGGCATTTTTTTACAGCAAAAAAACGACCATGTATAGTAAGGCATTTTTTTTACACCAAAAAAACGACCATGTATAGTAAGGCATTTTTTTTCTCCCAAAAAAACGACCATGTATAGTAAGGCATTTTTTTTCTCCCCCCAAAAATGACCATGTACAGTAAGGCATTTTTTTTTTCTCCCAAAAAAACGACCATGTATAGTAAGGCGTTTTTTATTTTGTTAAAAAAACGACCATGTATAGTAAAGCGTTTTTCTCCCCCCCTAAAAAAACGACCATGTATAGTAAGGCGTTTTTTATTTGATTAAAAAAACGACCATGTATAGTAAGGCGTTTTTTATTTTGTTAAAAAAAACGACCATGTATTGTAAGGCGTTTTTTATTTTGTTAAAAAAACGACCATGTATAGTAAGGCGTTTTTTATTTGATTGAAAAAACGACCATGTATAGTAAGGCGTTTTTTATTTGATTAAAAAAACGACCATGTATAGTAAGGCGTTTTTTATTTTGTTAAAAAAAACGACCATGTATAGTAAGGCGTTTTTTATTTTGTTAAAAAAACGACCATGTATAGTAAGGCGTTTTTTATTTGATTGAAAAAACGACCATGTATAGTAAGGCGTTTTTTATTTGATTAAAAAAAACGACCATGTATAGTAAGGCGTTTTTTTTTTCCCTTAAAAAACGACCATGTATAGCAAGGCGTTTTTTTCCACCTAAAAAAACGACCATGTATAGTAAGGCGTTTTTTTCCCCTTAAAAAACGACCATGTATTGTAAGGCGTTTTTTATTTGATTAAAAAAATGACCATGTATAGTAAGGCGTTTTTTTTTCCCTTAAAAAACGTCCATGTATAGTAAGGCGTTTTTTTTCCCCCTAAAAAAACGACCATGTATAGTAAGGCGTTTTTTTTCCCTTAAAAAACGACCATGTATAGTAAGGCGTTTTTTTCCCCCTAAAAAAACGACCAAGTATAGTAAGGCGTTTTTTATTTTGTTAAAAAAACGACCATGTATAGTAAAGCGTTTTTTATTTGATTGAAAAAACGACCATGTATAGTAAGGCGTTTTTTATTTGATTAAAAAAACGACCATGTATAGTAAGGCGTTTTTTATTTGATTAAAAAAACGACCATGTATAGTAAGGCGTTTTTTTCCACCTAAAAATACGACCATGTATAGTAAGGCATTTTTTTCCCCCTAAAAAAACGACCATGTATAGTAAGGCGTTTTTTATTTGATTAAAAAAACGACCATGTATAGTAAGGCGTTTTTTTCCCCCTAAAAAAACGACCATGTATAGTAAGGCGTTTTTTTCCCCCTAAAAAAACGACCATGTATAGTAAGGTGTTTTTCCCCCCCCCTAAAAAAACGACCATGTATAGTAAGGCGTTTTTTTCCCCCTAAAAAAACGACCATGTATAGTAAGGTGTTTTTTTCCCCCCCCCAAAAAACGACCATGTATAGTAAGGCGTTTTTTTCCCCTTAAAAAACGACCATGTATAGTAAGGCGTTTTTTTTCCCTTAAAAAACGACCATGTATAGTAAGGCATTTTTTTACAGCAAAAAAACGACCATGTATAGTAAGGCATTTTTTTTACACCAAAAAAACGACCATGTATAGTAAGGCGTTTTTTCCCCCCTAAAAAAATGACCAAGTATAGTAAGGCGTTTTTTATTTTGTTAAAAAAACGACCATGTATAGTAAAGCGTTTTTTATTTTGTTAAAAAAAACGACCATGTATAGTAAGGCGTTTTTTATTTTGTAAAAAAAAATGACCATGTATAGTAAGGCATTTTTTTCCCCTTAAAAACGACCATGTATAGTAAGGCGTTTTTTATTTGATTAAAAAAACGACCATGTATAGTAAGGCGTTTTTTATTTGATTAAAAAAACGACCATGTATAGTAAGGCGTTTTTTTCCACCTAAAAATACGACCATGTATAGTAAGGCATTTTTTTCCCCCTAAAAAAACGACCATGTATAGTAAGGCGTTTTTTATTTGATTAAAAAAACGACCATGTATAGTAAGGCGTTTTTTTCCCCCTAAAAAAACGACCATGTATAGTAAGGCGTTTTTTTCCCCCTAAAAAAACGACCATGTATAGTAAGGTGTTTTTTTCCCCCCCTAAAAAAACGACCATGTATAGTAAGGCGTTTTTTCCCCCCTAAAAAAACGACCATGTATAGTAAGGCGTTTTTTTTTCCCTTAAAAAACGACCATGTATAGTAAGGCGTTTTTTCCCCCCTAAAAAAACGACCAAGTATAGTAAGGCGTTTTTTATTTTGTTAAAAAAACGACCATGTATAGTA
This sequence comes from Festucalex cinctus, assembly GCF_051991245.1. Classification (NCBI taxonomy): domain Eukaryota; kingdom Metazoa; phylum Chordata; class Actinopteri; order Syngnathiformes; family Syngnathidae; genus Festucalex; species Festucalex cinctus. The sequence continues at coordinate 6,664,953 of NC_135431.1, read as the reverse complement.
AAGCGTTTTTTATTTGATTGAAAAAACGACCATGTATAGTAAGGCGTTTTTTATTTGATTAAAAAAACGACCATGTATAGTAAGGCGTTTTTTTCCACCTAAAAAAACGACCATGTATAGTAAGGCGTTTTTTTCCCCTTAAAAAACGACCATGTATTGTAAGGCGTTTTTTATTTGATTAAAAAAATGACCATGTATAGTAAGGCGTTTTTTTTTCTCTCCCAAAAAAACGACCATTTATAGTAAGGCATTTTTTTTCTCTCCCAAAAAAAACGACCATGTATAGTAAGGCTTTTTTTTTTCTCCCCCAAAAAAACGACCATGTATAGTAAGGCGTTTTTTTCCCCTTAAAAAACGACCATGTATAGTAAGGCGTTTTTTATTTTGTAAAAAAAACGACCATGTATAGTAAGGCGTTTTTTTCCCCCTAAAAAAACGACCATGTATAGTAAGGCGTTTTTTCCCCCCTAAAAAAATGACCATGTATAGTAAGGCGTTTTTTTCCCCTTAAAAAACGACCATGTATAGTAAGGCGTTTTTTTTCCCTTAAAAAAAAACCATGTATAGTAAGGCATTTTTTTCCCCCTAAAAAAACGACCATGTATAGTAAGGCGTTTTTTTTTCACTTAAAAAACGACCATGTATAGTAAGGCGTTTTTTATTTTGTTAAAAAAACGACCATGTATAGTAAGGCGTTTTTTCCCCTTAAAAAACGACCATGTATTGTAAGGCGTTTTTTATTTGATTAAAAAAATGACCATGTATAGTAAGGCGTTTTTTTTTCTCTCCCAAAAAAACGACCATTTATAGTAAGGCATTTTTTTTCTCTCCCAAAAAAAACGACCATGTATAGTAAGGCATTTTTTTTTCTCCCAAAAAAAAACGACCATGTATAGTAAGGCGTTTTTTTTTTTCCCCTAAAAAAACGACCATGTATAGTAAGGCGTTTTTTATTTTGTAAAAAAAACGACCATGTATAGTAAGGCGTTTTTTTCCCCCCCTAAAAAAACGACCATGTACAGTAAGGCGTTTTTTATTTTGTAAAAAAAAATGGCCATGTATAGTAAGGCGTTTTTTATTTGATTAAAAAAACGACCATGTATAGTAAGGCGTTTTTTATTTGATTAAAAAAACGACCATGTATAGTAAGGCGTTTTTTATTTGATTAAAAAAACGACCATGTATAGTAAGGCGTTTTTTATTTGATTAAAAAAACGACCATGTATAGTAAGGCGTTTTTTTTCCCCTTAAAAAACGACCATGTATAGCAAGGCGTTTTTTTCCACCTAAAAATACGACCATGTATAGTAAGGCATTTTTTTCCCCCTAAAAAAACGACCATGTATAGTAAGGCGTTTTTTATTTGATTAAAAAAACGACCATGTATAGTAAGGCGTTTTTTTTCCCCCTAAAAAAACGACCATGTATAGTAAGGCGTTTTTTTCCCCCTAAAAAAACGACCATGTATAGTAAGGCGTTTTTTTTCCCCTTAAAAAACGACCATGTATAGTAAGGCGTTTTTTTCCCCCTAAAAAAACGACCAAGTATAGTAAGGCGTTTTTTATTTTGTTAAAAAAACGACCATGTATAGTAAAGCGTTTTTTATTTGATTGAAAAAACGACCATGTATAGTAAGGCGTTTTTTATTTGATTAAAAAAACGACCATGTATAGTAAGGCGTTTTTTTCCACCTAAAAAAACGACCATGTATAGTAAGGCGTTTTTTTCCCCTTAAAAAACGACCATGTATTGTAAGGCGTTTTTTATTTGATTAAAAAAATGACCATGTATAGTAAGGCGTTTTTTTCCACCTAAAAATACGACCATGTATAGTAAGGCATTTTTTTCCCCCTAAAAAAACGACCATGTATAGTAAGGCGTTTTTTATTTGATTAAAAAAACGACCATGTATAGTAAGGCGTTTTTTTCCCCCTAAAAAAACGACCATGTATAGTAAGGCGTTTTTTTCCCCCTAAAAAAACGACCATGTATAGTAAGGTGTTTTTTTCCCCCCCTAAAAAAACGACCATGTATAGTAAGGCGTTTTTTTCCCCCTAAAAAAACGACCATGTATAGTAAGGTGTTTTTTTCCCCCCCTAAAAAAACGACCATGTATAGTAAGGCGTTTTTTTCCCCTTAAAAAACGACCATGTATAGTAAGGCGTTTTTTTTCCCTTAAAAAACGACCATGTATAGTAAGGCATTTTTTTACAGCAAAAAAACGACCATGTATAGTAAGGCATTTTTTTTACACCAAAAAAACGACCATGTATAGTAAGGCGTTTTTTATTTTGTTAAAAAAACGACCATGTATAGTAAAGCGTTTTTTATTTTGTTAAAAAAAACGACCATGTATAGTAAGGCGTTTTTTATTTTGTAAAAAAAAATGACCATGTATAGTAAGGCATTTTTTTCCCCTTAAAAACGACCATGTATAGTAAGGCGTTTTTTATTTGATTAAAAAAACGACCATGTATAGTAAGGCGTTTTTTATTTGATTAAAAAAACGACCATGTATAGTAAGGCGTTTTTTTCCACCTAAAAATACGACCATGTATAGTAAGGCATTTTTTTCCCCCTAAAAAAACGACCATGTATAGTAAGGCGTTTTTTATTTGATTAAAAAAACGACCATGTATAGTAAGGCGTTTTTTTCCCCCTAAAAAAACGACCATGTATAGTAAGGCGTTTTTTTCCCCCTAAAAAAACGACCATGTATAGTAAGGCGTTTTTTTTCCCCTTAAAAAACGACCATGTATAGTAAGGCGTTTTTTTCCCCCTAAAAAAACGACCAAGTATAGTAAGGCGTTTTTTATTTTGTTAAAAAAACGACCATGTATAGTAAAGCGTTTTTTATTTGATTGAAAAAACGACCATGTATAGTAAGGCGTTTTTTATTTGATTAAAAAAACGACCATGTATAGTAAGGCGTTTTTTTCCACCTAAAAAAACGACCATGTATAGTAAGGCGTTTTTTTCCCCTTAAAAAACGACCATGTATTGTAAGGCGTTTTTTATTTGATTAAAAAAATGACCATGTATAGTAAGGCGTTTTTTTCCACCTAAAAATACGACCATGTATAGTAAGGCATTTTTTTCCCCCTAAAAAAACGACCATGTATAGTAAGGCGTTTTTTATTTGATTAAAAAAACGACCATGTATAGTAAGGCGTTTTTTTCCCCCTAAAAAAACGACCATGTATAGTAAGGCGTTTTTTTCCCCCTAAAAAAACGACCATGTATAGTAAGGTGTTTTTTTCCCCCCCTAAAAAAACGACCATGTATAGTAAGGCGTTTTTTTCCCCCTAAAAAAACGACCATGTATAGTAAGGTGTTTTTTTCCCCCCCTAAAAAAACGACCATGTATAGTAAGGCGTTTTTTTCCCCTTAAAAAACGACCATGTATAGTAAGGCGTTTTTTTTCCCTTAAAAAACGACCATGTATAGTAAGGCATTTTTTTACAGCAAAAAAACGACCATGTATAGTAAGGCATTTTTTTTACACCAAAAAAACGACCATGTATAGTAAGGCGTTTTTTCCCCCCTAAAAAAACGACCAAGTATAGTAAGGCGTTTTTTATTTTGTTAAAAAAACGACCATGTATAGTAAAGCGTTTTTTATTTTGTTAAAAAAAACGACCATGTATAGTAAGGCGTTTTTTATTTTGTAAAAAAAAATGACCATGTATAGTAAGGCATTTTTTTCCCCTTAAAAACGACCATGTATAGTAAGGCGTTTTTTATTTGATTAAAAAAACGACCATGTATAGTAAGGCGTTTTTTATTTGATTAAAAAAACGACCATGTATAGTAAGGCGTTTTTTTCCACCTAAAAATACGACCATGTATAGTAAGGCATTTTTTTCCCCCTAAAAAAACGACCATGTATAGTAAGGCGTTTTTTATTTGATTAAAAAAACGACCATGTATAGTAAGGCGTTTTTTTCCCCCTAAAAAAACGACCATGTATAGTAAGGCGTTTTTTTCCCCCTAAAAAAACGACCATGTATAGTAAGGTGTTTTTTTCCCCCCCTAAAAAAACGACCATGTATAGTAAGGCGTTTTTTCCCCCCTAAAAAAACGACCATGTATAGTAAGGCGTTTTTTTTTCCCTTAAAAAACGACCATGTATAGTAAGGCGTTTTTTTCCCCCTAAAAAAACGACCAAGTATAGTAAGGCGTTTTTTATTTTGTTAAAAAAACGACCATGTATAGTAAAGCGTTTTTTATTTGATTGAAAAAACGACCATGTATAGTAAGGCGTTTTTTATTTGATTAAAAAAACGACCATGTATAGTAAGGCGTTTTTTTCCACCTAAAAAAACGACCATGTATAGTAAGGCGTTTTTTCCCCCTTAAAAAACGACCATGTATTGTAAGGCGTTTTTTATTTGATTAAAAAAATGACCATGTATAGTAAGGCGTTTTTTTTTCTCTCCCAAAAAAACGACCATTTATAGTAAGGCATTTTTTTTCTCTCCCAAAAAAAACGACCATGTATAGTAAGGCTTTTTTTTTTCTCCCCAAAAAAAACGACCATGTATAGTAAGGCGTTTTTTTCCCCTTAAAAAACGACCATGTATAGTAAGGCGTTTTTTATTTTGTAAAAAAAACGACCATGTATAGTAAGGCGTTTTTTTCCCCCTAAAAAAACGACCATGTATAGTAAGGCGTTTTTTCCCCCCTAAAAAAATGACCATGTATAGTAAGGCGTTTTTTTCCCCTTAAAAAACGACCATGTATAGTAAGGCGTTTTTTTTCCCTTAAAAAACGACCATGTATAGTAAGGCATTTTTTTCCCCCTAAAAAAACGACCATGTATAGTAAGGCGTTTTTTTTTCACTTAAAAAACGACCATGTATAGTAAGGCGTTTTTTATTTTGTTAAAAAAACGACCATGTATAGTAAGGCGTTTTTTTCCCCTTAAAAAACGACCATGTATTGTAAGGCGTTTTTTATTTGATTAAAAAAATGACCATGTATAGTAAGGCGTTTTTTTTTCTCTCCCAAAAAAACGACCATTTATAGTAAGGCATTTTTTTTCTCTCCCAAAAAAAACGACCATGTATAGTAAGGCATTTTTTTTTCTCCCAAAAAAAAACGACCATGTATAGTAAGGCGTTTTTTTTTTTCCCCTAAAAAAACGACCATGTATAGTAAGGCGTTTTTTATTTTGTAAAAAAAACGACCATGTATAGTAAGGCGTTTTTTTCCCCCCCTAAAAAAACGACCATGTACAGTAAGGCGTTTTTTATTTTGTAAAAAAAAATGGCCATGTATAGTAAGGCGTTTTTTATTTGATTAAAAAAACGACCATGTATAGTAAGGCGTTTTTTATTTGATTAAAAAAACGACCATGTATAGTAAGGCGTTTTTTATTTGATAAAAAAAACGACCATGTATAGTAAGGCGATTTTTATTTGATTAAAAAAACGACCATGTATAGTAAGGCGTTTTTTTCCCCTTAAAAAACGACCATGTATAGCAAGGCGTTTTTTTCCACCTAAAAATACGACCATGTATAGTAAGGCGTTTTTTATTTGATTAAAAAAACGACCATGTATAGTAAGGCGTTTTTTTCCCCCTAAAAAAACGACCATGTATAGTAAGGCGTTTTTTTCCCCCTAAAAAAACGACCATGTATAGTAAGGCGTTTTTTCCCCCCTAAAAAAACGACCATGTATAGTAAGGCGTTTTTTTTCCCCTTAAAAAACGACCATGTATAGTAAGGCGTTTTTTTCCCCCTAAAAAAACGACCAAGTATAGTAAGGCGTTTTTTATTTTGTTAAAAAAACGACCATGTATAGTAAAGCGTTTTTTATTTGATTGAAAAAACGACCATGTATAGTAAGGCGTTTTTTATTTGATAAAAAAAACGACCATGTATAGTAAGGCGTTTTTTATTTTGTAAAAAAAACGACCATGTATAGTAAGGCGTTTTTTCCCCCCCCTAAAAAAACGACCATGTACAGTAAGGCGTTTTTTATTTTGTAAAAAAAAATGGCCATGTATAGTAAGGCGTTTTTTATTTGATTAAAAAAACGACCATGTATAGTAAGGCGTTTTTTATTTGATTAAAAAAACGACCATGTATAGTAAGGCATTTTTTTTTCTCCCAAAAAAAAACGACCATGTATAGTAAGGCGTTTTTTTTTTTCCCCTAAAAAAACGACCATGTATAGTAAGGCGTTTTTTATTTTGTAAAAAAAACGACCATGTATAGTAAGGCGTTTTTTTCCCCCCCTAAAAAAACGACCATGTACAGTAAGGCGTTTTTTATTTTGTAAAAAAAAATGGCCATGTATAGTAAGGCGTTTTTTATTTGATTAAAAAAACGACCATGTATAGTAAGGCGTTTTTTATTTGATTAAAAAAACGACCATGTATAGTAAGGCGTTTTTTATTTGATTAAAAAAACGACCATGTATAGTAAGGCGTTTTTTATTTGATTAAAAAAACGACCATGTATAGTAAGGCGTTTTTTTTCCCCTTAAAAAACGACCATGTATAGCAAGGCGTTTTTTTCCACCTAAAAATACGACCATGTATAGTAAGGCATTTTTTTCCCCCTAAAAAAACGACCATGTATAGTAAGGCGTTTTTTATTTGATTAAAAAAACGACCATGTATAGTAAGGCGTTTTTTCCCCCTAAAAAAACGACCATGTATAGTAAGGCGTTTTTTTCCCCCTAAAAAAACGACCATGTATAGTAAGGCGTTTTTTCCCCCCTAAAAAAACGACCATGTATAGTAAGGCGTTTTTTTTCCCCTTAAAAAACGACCATGTATAGTAAGGCGTTTTTTTCCCCCTAAAAAAACGACCAAGTATAGTAAGGCGTTTTTTATTTTGTTAAAAAAACGACCATGTATAGTAAAGCGTTTTTTATTTGATTGAAAAAACGACCATGTATAGTAAGGCGTTTTTTATTTGATTAAAAAAACGACCATGTATAGTAAGGCGTTTTTTTCCACCTAAAAAAACGACCATGTATAGTAAGGCGTTTTTTTCCCCTTAAAAAACGACCATGTATTGTAAGGCGTTTTTTATTTGATTAAAAAAATGACCATGTATAGTAAGGCGTTTTTTTTTCTCTCCCAAAAAAACGACCATTTATAGTAAGGCATTTTTTTTCTCTCCCAAAAAAAACGACCATGTATAGTAAGGCATTTTTTTTTCTCCCCAAAAAAAACGACCTTGTATAGTAAGGCGTTTTTTTCCCCTTAAAAAACGACCATGTATAGTAAGGCGTTTTTTATTTTGTAAAAAAAACGACCATGTATAGTAAGGCGTTTTTTTCCCCCTAAAAAAACGACCATGTATAGTAAGGCGTTTTTTCCCCCCCTAAAAAAATGACCATGTATAGTAAGGCGTTTTTTTCCCCTTAAAAAACGACCATGTATAGTAAGGCGTTTTTTTTTCCCTTAAAAAACGACCATGTATAGTAAGGCATTTTTTTCCCCCTAAAAAAACGACCATGTATAGTAAGGCGTTTTTTTTTCACTTAAAAAACGACCATGTATAGTAAGGCGTTTTTTATTTTGTTAAAAAAACGACCATGTATAGTAAGGCGTTTTTTTTTCCACCTAAAAAAACGACCATGTATATAGTAAGGCATTTTTTTCCCCCTAAAAAAACGACCATGTATAGTAAGGCGTTTTTTTTTCACTTAAAAAACGACCATGTATAGTACGGCTTTTTTTATTTTGTTAAAAAAAACGATCATGTATAGTAAGGCGTTTTTTATTTGATTGAAAAAACGACCATGTATAGTAAGGCGTTTTTTTCCACCTAAAAAAACGACCATGTATAGTAAGGCGTTTTTTTCCCCTTAAAAAACGACCATGTATTGTAAGGCGTTTTTTATTTGATTAAAAAAATGACCATGTATAGTAAGGCGTTTTTTTTTCTCTCCCAAAAAAACGACCATTTATAGTAAGGCATTTTTTTTCTCTCCCAAAAAAAACGACCATGTATAGTAAGGCATTTTTTTTTCTCCCAAAAAAAAACGACCATGTATAGTAAGGCGTTTTTTTTTTCCCCTAAAAAAACGACCATGTATAGTAAGGCGTTTTTTATTTTGTAAAAAAAACGACCATGTATAGTAAGGCGTTTTTTTCCCCCCCTAAAAAAACGACCATGTATAGTAAGGCGTTTTTTATTTTGTAAAAAAAAATGGCCATGTATAGTAAGGCGTTTTTTATTTGATTAAAAAAACGACCATGTATAGTAAGGCGTTTTTTATTTGATTAAAAAAACGACCATGTATAGTAAGGCGTTTTTTATTTGATTAAAAAAACGACCATGTATAGTAAGGCGTTTTTTATTTGATTAAAAAAACGACCATGTATAGTAAGGCGTTTTTTTTCCCCTTAAAAAACGACCATGTATAGCAAGGCGTTTTTTTCCACCTAAAAATACGACCATGTATAGTAAGGCATTTTTTTCCCCCTAAAAAAACGACCATGTATAGTAAGGCGTTTTTTATTTGATTAAAAAAACGACCATGTATAGTAAGGCGTTTTTTTCCCCCTAAAAAAACGACCATGTATAGTAAGGTGTTTTTTCCCCCCCCTAAAAAAACGACCATGTATAGTAAGGCGTTTTTTATTTGATTAAAAAAATGACCATGTATAGTAAGGCGTTTTTTTTTCTCTCCCAAAAAAACGACCATTTATAGTAAGGCATTTTTTTTCTCTCCCAAAAAAAACGACCATGTATAGTAAGGCATTTTTTTTTCTCCCAAAAAAAAACGACCATGTATAGTAAGGCGTTTTTTTTTTTCCCCTAAAAAAACGACCATGTATAGTAAGGCGTTTTTTATTTTGTAAAAAAAACGACCATGTATAGTAAGGCGTTTTTTTCCCCCCCTAAAAAAACGACCATGTATAGTAAGGCGTTTTTTATTTTGTAAAAAAAAATGGCCATGTATAGTAAGGCGTTTTTTATTTGATTAAAAAAACGACCATGTATAGTAAGGCGTTTTTTATTTGATTAAAAAAACGACCATGTATAGTAAGGCGTTTTTTATTTGATTAAAAAAACGACCATGTATAGTAAGGCGTTTTTTATTTGATTAAAAAAACGACCATGTATAGTAAGGCGTTTTTTTTCCCCTTAAAAAACGACCATGTATAGCAAGGCGTTTTTTTCCACCTAAAAATACGACCATGTATAGTAAGGCATTTTTTTCCCCCTAAAAAAACGACCATGTATAGTAAGGCGTTTTTTATTTGATTAAAAAAACGACCATGTATAGTAAGGCGTTTTTTTCCCCCTAAAAAAACGACCATGTATAGTAAGGTGTTTTTTTCCCCCCCTAAAAAAACGACCATGTATAGTAAGGCGTTTTTTCCCCCCTAAAAAAACGACCATGTATAGTAAGGCGTTTTTTTTTCCCTTAAAAAACGACCATGTATAGTAAGGCGTTTTTTCCCCCCTAAAAAAACGACCAAGTATAGTAAGGCGTTTTTTATTTTGTTAAAAAAACGACCATGTATAGTAAAGCGTTTTTTATTTGATTGAAAAAACGACCATGTATAGTAAGGCGTTTTTTATTTAATTAAAAAAACGACCATGTATAGTAAGGCGTTTTTTTCCACCTAAAAAAACGACCATGTATAGTAAGGCGTTTTTTTTCCCCTTAAAAAACGACCATGTATTGTAAGGCGTTTTTTATTTGATTAAAAAAATGATCATGTATAGTAAGGCGTTTTTTTTTCTCTCCCAAAAAAACGACCATTTATAGTAAGGCATTTTTTTTCTCTCCCAAAAAAAACGACCATGTATAGTAAGGCATTTTTTTTTCTCCCCAAAAAAAACGACCATGTATAGTAAGGCGTTTTTTTCCCCTTAAAAAACGACCATGTATAGTAAGGCGTTTTTTATTTTGTAAAAAAAACGACCATGTATAGTAAGGCGTTTTTTTCCCCCTAAAAAAACGACCATGTATAGTAAGGCGTTTTTTCCCCCCTAAAAAAATGACCATGTATAGTAAGGCGTTTTTTTCCCCTTAAAAAACGACCATGTATAGTAAGGCGTTTTTTTTCCCTTAAAAAACGACCATGTATAGTAAGGCATTTTTTTTTCACTTAAAAAACGACCATGTATAGTAAGGCGTTTTTTATTTTGTTAAAAAAACGACCATGTATAGTAAGGCGTTTTTTTTTCCACCTAAAAAAACGACCATGTATATAGTAAGACATTTTTTCCCCCTAAAAAAACGACCATGTATAGTAAGGCGTTTTTTTTTCACTTAAAAAACGACCATGTATAGTACGGCTTTTTTTATTTTGTTAAAAAAAACGATCATGTATAGTAAGGCGTTTTTTATTTGATTGAAAAAACGACCATGTATAGTAAGGCGTTTTTTTTTCCCCCTAAAAAAACGACAATGTGTAGTAAGGCGTTTTTTATTTGATTAAAAAAATGACCATGTATAAAGTAAGGCGTTTTTCCCCCCCTAAAAAAACGACCATGTATAGTAAGGCGTTTTTTTTCCCCCTAAAAAAAGGTGTTTTTTATTTTGTTCAAAAAACGACCATGTATCGTAAGCCGTTTTTTATTTTGTTAAAAAAAACGACCATGTATAGTAAGGCGTTTTTTATTTTGTAAAAAAAAATGACCATGTATAGTAAGGCATTTTTTTCCCCTTAAAAACGACCATGTATAGTAAGGCGTTTTTTATTTTGTTAAAAAAACGACCATGCATAGCAAGGCTTTTTTTTTCCACCTAAAAAAACGACCATGTATAGTAAGGCGTTTTTTATTTCATTAAAAAAACGACCATGTATAGTAAGGCGTTTTTTTTCCCTTAAAAAACGACCATGTATAGTAAGGCGTTTTTTCCCCCCTAAAAAAACGACCATGTATAGTAAGGCGTTTTTTTTCCCTTAAAAAACGACCATGTATAGTAAGGCATTTTTTTCCCCCTAAAAAAACGACCATGTATAGTAAGGCGTTTTTTTTTCCCTTAAAAAACGACCATGTATAGTAAGGCGTTTTTTTTCCCTTAAAAAACGACCATGTATAGTAAGGCATTTTTTTCCCCCTAAAAAAACGACCATGTATAGTAAGGCGTTTTTTTCCCCCTAAAAAAACGACCATGTAGAGTAAGGCATTTTTTTCCCCCTAAAAAAACGACCATGTATAGTAAGGCGTTTTTTTTTCCCTTAAAAAACGACCATGTATAGTAAGGCGTTTTTTATTTTGTTAAAAAAACGACCATGTATAGTAAAGCGTTTTTTTTTCCACCTAAAAAAACGACCATGTATATAGTAAGGCGTTTTTTCCCCCCTAAAAAAACGACCATGTATAGTAAGGCGTTTTTTTCCCCCTAAAAAAACGACCAAGTATAGTAAGGCGTTTTTTATTTTGTTAAAAAAACGACCATGTATAGTAAGGCGTTTTTTCCCCCCTAAAAAAACGACCATGTATAGTAAGGCGTTTTTTTTTCCCTTAAAAAACGACCATGTATAGTAAGGCGTTTTTTTCCCCCTAAAAAAACGACCAAGTATAGTAAGGCGTTTTTTATTTTGTTAAAAAAACGACCATGTATAGTAAAGCGTTTTTTATTTGATTGAAAAAACGACCATGTATAGTAAGGCGTTTTTTATTTAATTAAAAAAACGACCATGTATAGTAAGGCGTTTTTTTCCACCTAAAAAAACGACCATGTATAGTAAGGCGTTTTTTTTCCCCTTAAAAAACGACCATGTATTGTAAGGCGTTTTTTATTTGATTAAAAAAATGACCATGTATAGTAAGGCGTTTTTTTTTCTCTCCCAAAAAAACGACCATTTATAGTAAGGCATTTTTTTTCTCTCCCAAAAAAAACGACCATGTATAGTAAGGCATTTTTTTTTCTCCCCCAAAAAAACGACCATGTATAGTAAGGCGTTTTTTTCCTCTTAAAAAACGACCATGTATAGTAAGGCGTTTTTTATTTTGTAAAAAAAACGACCATGTATAGTAAGGCGTTTTTTTCCCCCTAAAAAAACGACCATGTATAGTAAGGCGTTTTTTCCCCCCTAAAAAAATGACCATGTATAGTAAGGCGTTTTTTTCCCCTTAAAAAACGACCATGTATAGTAAGGCGTTTTTTTTCCCTTAAAAAACGACCATGTATAGTAAGGCATTTTTTTCCCCCTAAAAAAACGACCATGTATAGTAAGGCGTTTTTTTTTCACTTAAAAAACGACCATGTATAGTAAGGCGTTTTTTATTTTGTTAAAAAAACGACCATGTATAGTAAGGCGTTTTTTTTTCCACCTAAAAAAACGACCATGTATATAGTAAGGCATTTTTTTCCCCCTAAAAAAACGACCATGTATAGTAAGGCGTTTTTTTTTCACTTAAAAAACGACCATGTATAGTACGGCTTTTTTTATTTTGTTAAAAAAAACGATCATGTATAGTAAGGCGTTTTTTATTTGATTGAAAAAACGACCATGTATAGTAAGGCGTTTTTTTTCCCCCCTAAAAAAACGACAATGTGTAGTAAGGCGTTTTTTATTTGATTAAAAAAATGACCATGTATAAAGTAAGGCGTTTTTCCCCCCCTAAAAAAACTACCATGTATAGTAAGGCGTTTTTTTTCCCCCTAAAAAAAGGTGTTTTTTATTTTGTTCAAAAAACGACCATGTATCGTAAGCCGTTTTTTATTTTGTTAAAAAAAACGACCATGTATAGTAAGGCGTTTTTTATTTTGTAAAAAAAAATGACCATGTATAGTAAGGCATTTTTTTCCCCTTAAAAACGACCATGTATAGTAAGGCGTTTTTTATTTTGTTAAAAAAACGACCATGCATAGCAAGGCTTTTTTTTTCCACCTAAAAAAACGACCATGTATAGTAAGGCGTTTTTTATTTCATTAAAAAAACGACCATGTATAGTAAGGCGTTTTTTATTTTGTAAAAAAAAATGACCATGTATAGTAAGGCGTTTTTTATTTGATTAAAAAACGACCATGTATAGTAAGGCGTTTTTTATTTGATTAAAAAAACGACCATGTATAGTAAGGCGTTTTTTTTTCCCTTAAAAAACGACCATGTATAGCAAGGCGTTTTTTTCCACCTAAAAAAACGACCATGTATAGTAAGGCATTTTTTCCCCCCTAAAAAAACGACCATGTATAGTAAGGCGTTTTTTTCCCCTTAAAAAACGACCATGTATAGCAAGGCGTTTTTTTCCACCTAAATAAACAACCATGTATAGTAAGGCGTTTTTTTTTCCCTTAAAAAACGACCATGTATAGTAAGGCGTTTTTTTTCCCTTAAAAAACGACCATGTATAGTAAGGCATTTTTTTCCCCCTAAAAAAACGACCATGTATAGTAAGGCGTTTTTTTCCCCTTAAAAAACGACCATGTATAGCAAGGCGTTTTTTTTCCACCTAAATAAACGACCATGTATAGTAAGGCGTTTTTTTTCCCCTTAAAAAACGACCATGTATAGTAAGGCGTTTTTTTTCCCTTAAAAAACGACCATGTATAGTAAGGCATTTTTTTCCCCCTAAAAAAACGACCATGTATAGTAAGGCGTTTTTTTTCCCTTAAAAAACGACCATGTATAGTAAGGCGTTTTTTTCCCCCTAAAAAAACGACCATGTATAGTAAGGCGTTTTTCTTCCCTTAAAAAACGACCATGTATAGTAAGGCATTTTTTTCCCCCTAAAAAAACGACCATGTATAGTAAGGCGTTTTTTTTTCCCTTAAAAAACGACCATGTATAGTAAGGCGTTTTTTTTCCCTTAAAAAACGACCATGTATAGTAAGGCATTTTTTTCCCCCTAAAAAAACGACCATGTATAGTAAGGCGTTTTTTTTCCCTTAAAAAACGACCATGTATAGTAAGGCGTTTTTTTCCCCCTAAAAAAACGACCATGTAGAGTAAGGCATTTTTTTCCCCCTAAAAAAACGACCATGTATAGTAAGGCGTTTTTTTTTCCCTTAAAAAACGACCATGTATAGTAAGGCGTTTTTTATTTTGTTAAAAAAACGACCATGTATAGTAAAGCGTTTTTTTTTCCACCTAAAAAAACGACCATGTATATAGTAAGGCGTTTTTTCCCCCCTAAAAAAACGACCATGTATTGTAAGGCGTTTTTTATTTGATTAAAAAAATGACCATGTATAGTAAGGCGTTTTTTTTTCTCTCCCAAAAAAACGACCATTTATAGTAAGGCATTTTTTTTCTCTCCCAAAAAAAACGACCATGTATAGTAAGGCATTTTTTTCCCCCTAAAAAAACGACCATGTATAGTAAGGCGTTTTTTTCCCCTTAAAAAACGACCATGTATAGTAAGGCGTTTTTTTTCCCTTAAAAAACGACCATGTATAGTAAGGCGTTTTTTTTCCCTTAAAAAACGACCATGTATAGTAAGGCGTTTTTTTCCCCCTAAAAAAACGACCATGTATAGTAAGGCGTTTTTTTTCCCTTAAAAAACGACAATGTGTAGTAAGGCGTTTTTTATTTTGTAAAAAAAACGACCATGTATAGTAAGGCGTTTTTTTTTTCCCCTAAAAAAACGACCATGTATAGTAAGGCGTTTTTTATTTTGTAAAAAAAACGACCATGTATAGTAAGGCGTTTTTTTCCCCCCCTAAAAAAACGACCATGTATAGTAAGGCGTTTTTTATTTTGTAAAAAAAAATGACCATGTATAGTAAGGCGTTTTTTATTTGATTAAAAAAACGACCATGTATAGTAAGGAGTTTTTTATTTGATTAAAAAAACGACCATGTATAGTAAGGCGTTTTTTATTTGATTAAAAAAACGACCATGTATAGTAAGGCGTTTTTTATTTGATTAAAAAAACGACCATGTATAGTAAGGCGTTTTTTTTTCCCTTAAAAAACGACCATGTATAGCAAGGCGTTTTTTTCCACCTAAAAATACGACCATGTATAGTAAGGCATTTTTTTCCCCCTAAAAAAACGACCATGTATAGTAAGGCGTTTTTTATTTGATTAAAAAAACGACCATGTATAGTAAGGCGTTTTTTTCCCCCTAAAAAAACGACCATGTATAGTAAGGTGTTTTTTTCCCCCCCTAAAAAAACGACCATGTATAGTAAGGCGTTTTTTTCCCTCTAAAAAAACGACCATGTATAGTAAGGCGTTTTTTTTTCCCTTAAAAAACGACCATGTATAGTAAGGCGTTTTTTTCCCCCTAAAAAAACGACCAAGTATAGTAAGGCGTTTTTTATTTTGTTAAAAAAACGACCATGTATAGTAAAGCGTTTTTTATTTGATTGAAAAAACGACCATGTATAGTAAGGCGTTTTTTATTTGATTAAAAAAACGACCATGTATAGTAAGGCGTTTTTTTCCACCTAAAAAAACGACCATGTATAGTAAGGCGTTTTTTTCCCCTTAAAAAACGACCATGTATTGTAAGGCGTTTTTTATTTGATTAAAAAAATGACCATGTATAGTAAGGCGTTTTTTTTTCTCTCCCAAAAAAACGACCATTTATAGTAAGGCATTTTTTTTCTCTCCCAAAAAAAACGACCATGTATAGTAAGGCATTTTTTTTTCCCCCTAAAAAAACGACCATGTATAGTAAGGCGTTTTTTTCCCCTTAAAAAACGACCATGTATAGTAAGGCATTTTTTCCCCCCTAAAAAAACGACCATGTATAGTAAGGCGTTTTTTTTTCCCTTAAAAAACGACCATGTATAGTAAGACGTTTTTTTTCCCTTAAAAAACGACCATGTATAGTAAGGCATTTTTTTCCCCCTAAAAAAACGACCATGTATAGTAAGGCGTTTTTTTTCCCTTAAAAAACGACCATGTATAGTAAGGCGTTTTTTTCCCCCTAAAAAAACGACCATGTAGAGTAAGGCATTTTTTTCCCCCTAAAAAAACGACCATGTATAGTAAGGCGTTTTTTTTTCCCTTAAAAAACGACCATGTATAGTAAGGCGTTTTTTATTTTGTTAAAAAAACGACCATGTATAGTAAAGCGTTTTTTTTTTCCACCTAAAAAAACGACCATGTATATAGTAAGGCGTTTTTTCCCCCCTAAAAAAACGACCATGTATAGTAAGGCGTTTTTTTCCACCTAAAAAAACGACCATGTATAGTAAGGCGTTTTTTTCCCCTTAAAAAACGACCATGTATTGTAAGGCGTTTTTTATTTGATTAAAAAAATGACCATGTATAGTAAGGCGTTTTTTTTTCTCTCCCAAAAAAACGACCATTTATAGTAAGGCATTTTTTTTCTCTCCCAAAAAAAACGACCATGTATAGTAAGGCATTTTTTTTTCTCCCAAAAAAAACGACCATGTATAGTAAGGCATTTTTTTCCCCCTAAAAAAACGACCATGTATAGTAAGGCGTTTTTTTCCCCTTAAAAAACGACCATGTATAGTAAGGCGTTTTTTTTCCCTTAAAAAACGACCATGTATAGTAAGGCATTTTTTTCCCCCTAAAAAAACGACCATGTATAGTAAGGCGTTTTTTTCCCCTTAAAAAACGACCATGTATAGTAAGCCGTTTTTTATTTGATTAAAAAAACGACCATGTATAGTAAGGCGTTTTTTATTTGATTAAAAAAACGACCATGTATAGTAAGGCGTTTTTTTTCCCCTTAAAAAACGACCATGTATAGCAAGGCGTTTTTTTCCACCTAAAAATACGACCATGTATAGTAAGGCATTTTTTTCCCCCTAAAAAAACGACCATGTATAGTAAGGCGTTTTTTTCCCCTTAAAAAACGACCATGTATAGCAAGGCGTTTTTTTCCACCTAAATAAACAACCATGTATAGTAAGGCGTTTTTTTTTCCCTTAAAAAACGACCATGTATAGTAAGGCGTTTTTTTTCCCTTAAAAAACGACCATGTATAGTAAGGCATTTTTTTCCCCCTAAAAAAACGACCATGTATAGTAAGGCGTTTTTTTCCCCTTAAAAAACGACCATGTATAGCAAGGCGTTTTTTTTCCACCTAAATAAACGACCATGTATAGTAAGGCGTTTTTTTTCCCCTTAAAAAACGACCATGTATAGTAAGGCGTTTTTTTTCCCTTAAAAAACGACCATGTATAGTAAGGCATTTTTTTCCCCCTAAAAAAACGACCATGTATAGTAAGGCGTTTTTTTTCCCTTAAAAAACGACCATGTATAGTAAGGCGTTTTTTTCCCCCTAAAAAAACGACCATGTATAGTAAGGCGTTTTTCTTCCCTTAAAAAACGACCATGTATAGTAAGGCATTTTTTTCCCCCTAAAAAAACGACCATGTATAGTAAGGCGTTTTTTTTTCCCTTAAAAAACGACCATGTATAGTAAGGCGTTTTTTTTCCCTTAAAAAACGACCATGTATAGTAAGGCATTTTTTTCCCCCTAAAAAAACGACCATGTATAGTAAGGCGTTTTTTTTCCCTTAAAAAACGACCATGTATAGTAAGGCGTTTTTTTCCCCCTAAAAAAACGACCATGTAGAGTAAGGCATTTTTTTCCCCCTAAAAAAACGACCATGTATAGTAAGGCGTTTTTTTTTCCCTTAAAAAACGACCATGTATAGTAAGGCGTTTTTTATTTTGTTAAAAAAACGACCATGTATAGTAAAGCGTTTTTTTTTCCACCTAAAAAAACGACCATGTATATAGTAAGGCGTTTTTTCCCCCCTAAAAAAACGACCATGTATTGTAAGGCGTTTTTTATTTGATTAAAAAAATGACCATGTATAGTAAGGCGTTTTTTTTTCTCTCCCAAAAAAACGACCATTTATAGTAAGGCATTTTTTTTCTCTCCCAAAAAAAACGACCATGTATAGTAAGGCATTTTTTTTTCTCCCAAAAAAAAACGACCATGTATAGTAAGGCATTTTTTTCCCCCTAAAAAAACGACCATGTATAGTAAGGCGTTTTTTTCCCCTTAAAAAACGACCATGTATAGTAAGGCGTTTTTTTTCCCTTAAAAAACGACCATGTATAGTAAGGCGTTTTTTTCCCCCTAAAAAAACGACCATGTATAGTAAGGCGTTTTTTTTCCCTTAAAAAACGACAATGTGTAGTAAGGCGTTTTTTATTTTGTAAAAAAAACGACCATGTATAGTAAGGCGTTTTTTTTTTCCCCTAAAAAAACGACCATGTATAGTAAGGCGTTTTTTATTTTGTAAAAAAACGACCATGTATAGTAAGGCGTTTTTTTCCCCCCCTAAAAAAACGACCATGTATAGTAAGGCGTTTTTTATTTTGTAAAAAAAAATGACCATGTATAGTAAGGCGTTTTTTATTTGATTAAAAAAACGACCATGTATAGTAAGGAGTTTTTTATTTGATTAAAAAAACGACCATGTATAGTAAGGCGTTTTTTATTTGATTAAAAAAACGACCATGTATAGTAAGGCGTTTTTTATTTGATTAAAAAAACGACCATGTATAGTAAGGCGTTTTTTTTTCCCTTAAAAAACGACCATGTATAGCAAGGCGTTTTTTTCCACCTAAAAATACGACCATGTATAGTAAGGCATTTTTTTCCCCCTAAAAAAACGACCATGTATAGTAAGGCGTTTTTTATTTGATTAAAAAAACGACCATGTATAGTAAGGCGTTTTTTTCCCCCTAAAAAAACGACCATGTATAGTAAGGTGTTTTTTTCCCCCCCTAAAAAAACGACCATGTATAGTAAGGCGTTTTTTTCCCTCTAAAAAAACGACCATGTATAGTAAGGCGTTTTTTTTTCCCTTAAAAAACGACCATGTATAGTAAGGCGTTTTTTTCCCCCTAAAAAAACGACCAAGTATAGTAAGGCGTTTTTTATTTTGTTAAAAAAACGACCATGTATAGTAAAGCGTTTTTTATTTGATTGAAAAAACGACCATGTATAGTAAGGCGTTTTTTATTTGATTAAAAAAACGACCATGTATAGTAAGGCGTTTTTTTCCACCTAAAAAAACGACCATGTATAGTAAGGCGTTTTTTTCCCCTTAAAAAACGACCATGTATTGTAAGGCGTTTTTTATTTGATTAAAAAAATGACCATGTATAGTAAGGCGTTTTTTTTTCTCTCCCAAAAAAACGACCATTTATAGTAAGGCATTTTTTTTCTCTCCCAAAAAAAACGACCATGTATAGTAAGGCATTTTTTTTTCCCCCTAAAAAAACGACCATGTATAGTAAGGCGTTTTTTTCCCCTTAAAAAACGACCATGTATAGTAAGGCATTTTTTTCCCCCTAAAAAAACGACCATGTATAGTAAGGCGTTTTTTTTTCCCTTAAAAAACGACCATGTATAGTAAGACGTTTTTTTTCCCTTAAAAAACGACCATGTATAGTAAGGCATTTTTTTCCCCCTAAAAAAACGACCATGTATAGTAAGGCGTTTTTTTTCCCTTAAAAAACGACCATGTATAGTAAGGCGTTTTTTTCCCCCTAAAAAAACGACCATGTAGAGTAAGGCATTTTTTTCCCCCTAAAAAAACGACCATGTATAGTAAGGCGTTTTTTTTTCCCTTAAAAAACGACCATGTATAGTAAGGCGTTTTTTATTTTGTTAAAAAAACGACCATGTATAGTAAAGCGTTTTTTTTTTCCACCTAAAAAAACGACCATGTATATAGTAAGGCGTTTTTTCCCCCCTAAAAAAACGACCATGTATAGTAAGGCGTTTTTTTCCACCTAAAAAAACGACCATGTATAGTAAGGCGTTTTTTTCCCCTTAAAAAACGACCATGTATTGTAAGGCGTTTTTTATTTGATTAAAAAAATGACCATGTATAGTAAGGCGTTTTTTTTTCTCTCCCAAAAAAACGACCATTTATAGTAAGGCATTTTTTTTCTCTCCCAAAAAAAACGACCATGTATAGTAAGGCATTTTTTTTCTCCCAAAAAAAACGACCATGTATAGTAAGGCATTTTTTTCCCCCTAAAAAAACGACCATGTATAGTAAGGCGTTTTTTTCCCCTTAAAAAACGACCATGTATAGTAAGGCGTTTTTTTTCCCTTAAAAAACGACCATGTATAGTAAGGCATTTTTTTCCCCCTAAAAAAACGACCATGTATAGTAAGGCGTTTTTTTCCCCTTAAAAAACGACCATGTATAGTAAGGCGTTTTTTATTTGATTAAAAAAACGACCATGTATAGTAAGGCGTTTTTTATTTGATTAAAAAAACGACCATGTATAGTAAGGCGTTTTTTTTCCCCTTAAAAAACGACCATGTATAGCAAGGCGTTTTTTTCCACCTAAAAATACGACCATGTATAGTAAGGCGTTTTTTTCCCCCTAAAAAAACGACCATGTATAGTAAGGCGTTTTTTCCCCCCTAAAAAAACGACCATGTATAGTAAGGCGTTTTTTATTTGATTAAAAAAACGACCATGTATAGTAAGGCGTTTTTTTCCCCCTAAAAAAACGACCATGTATAGTAAGGCGTTTTTTTCCCCCTAAAAAAACGACCATGTATAGTAAGGCGTTTTTTCCCCCCTAAAAAAACGACCATGTATAGTAAGGCGTTTTTTTTCCCCTTAAAAAACGACCATGTATAGTAAGGCGTTTTTTTCCCCCTAAAAAAACGACCAAGTATAGTAAGGCGTTTTTTATTTTGTTAAAAAAACGACCATGTATAGTAAAGCGTTTTTTATTTGATTGAAAAAACGACCATGTATAGTAAGGCGTTTTTTATTTGATTAAAAAAACGACCATGTATAGTAAGGCGTTTTTTTCCACCTAAAAAAACGACCATGTATAGTAAGGCGTTTTTTTCCCCTTAAAAAACGACCATGTATTGTAAGGCGTTTTTTATTTGATTAAAAAAATGACCATGTATAGTAAGGCGTTTTTTTTTCTCTCCCAAAAAAACGACCATTTATAGTAAGGCATTTTTTTTCTCTCCCAAAAAAAACGACCATGTATAGTAAGGCATTTTTTTTTCTCCCCAAAAAAAACGACCTTGTATAGTAAGGCGTTTTTTTCCCCTTAAAAAACGACCATGTATAGTAAGGCGTTTTTTATTTTGTAAAAAAAACGACCATGTATAGTAAGGCGTTTTTTTCCCCCTAAAAAAACGACCATGTATAAAGGCGTTTTTTCCCCCCTAAAAAAATGACCATGTATAGTAAGGCGTTTTTTTCCCCTTAAAAAACGACCATGTATAGTAAGGCGTTTTTTTTCCCTTAAAAAACGACCATGTATAGTAAGGCATTTTTTTCCCCCTAAAAAAACGACCATGTATAGTAAGGCGTTTTTTTTTCACTTAAAAAACGACCATGTATAGTAAGGCGTTTTTTATTTTGTTAAAAAAACGACCATGTATAGTAAGGCGTTTTTTTTTCCACCTAAAAAAACGACCATGTATATAGTAAGGCATTTTTTTCCCCCTAAAAAAACGACCATGTATAGTAAGGCGTTTTTTTTTCACTTAAAAAACGACCATGTATAGTACGGCTTTTTTTATTTTGTTAAAAAAAACGATCATGTATAGTAAGGCGTTTTTTATTTGATTGAAAAAACGACCATGTATAGTAAGGCGTTTTTTTCCACCTAAAAAAACGACCATGTATAGTAAGGCGTTTTTTTCCCCTTAAAAAACGACCATGTATTGTAAGGCGTTTTTTATTTGATTAAAAAAATGACCATGTATAGTAAGGCGTTTTTTTTTCTCTCCCAAAAAAACGACCATTTATAGTAAGGCATTTTTTTTCTCTCCCAAAAAAAACGACCATGTATAGTAAGGCATTTTTTTTTCTCCCAAAAAAAAACGACCATGTATAGTAAGGCGTTTTTTTTTTTCCCCTAAAAAAACGACCATGTATAGTAAGGCGTTTTTTATTTTGTAAAAAAAACGACCATGTATAGTAAGGCGTTTTTTTCCCCCCCTAAAAAAACGACCATGTATAGTAAGGCGTTTTTTATTTTGTAAAAAAAAATGGCCATGTATAGTAAGGCGTTTTTTATTTGATTAAAAAAACGACCATGTATAGTAAGGCGTTTTTTATTTGATTAAAAAAACGACCATGTATAGTAAGGCGTTTTTTATTTGATTAAAAAAACGACCATGTATAGTAAGGCGTTTTTTATTTGATTAAAAAAACGACCATGTATAGTAAGGCGTTTTTTTTCCCCTTAAAAAACGACCATGTATAGCAAGGCGTTTTTTTCCACCTAAAAATACGACCATGTATAGTAAGGCATTTTTTCCCCCCTAAAAAAACGACCATGTATAGTAAGGCGTTTTTTATTTGATTAAAAAAACGACCATGTATAGTAAGGCGTTTTTTTCCCCCTAAAAAAACGACCATGTATAGTAAGGCGTTTTTTTCCCCCTAAAAAAACGACCATGTATAGTAAGGTGTTTTTTTCCCCCCCTAAAAAAACGACCATGTATAGTAAGGCGTTTTTTATTTGATTAAAAAAACGACCATGTATAGTAAGGCGTTTTTTTTTCCCTTAAAAAACGACCATGTATAGCAAGGCGTTTTTTTCCACCTAAAAATACGACCATGTATAGTAAGGCATTTTTTTCCCCCTAAAAAAACGACCATGTATAGTAAGGCGTTTTTTATTTGATTAAAAAAACGACCATGTATAGTAAGGCGTTTTTTTCCCCCTAAAAAAACGACCATGTATAGTAAGGCGTTTTTTTCCCCCTAAAAAAACGACCATGTATAGTAAGGTGTTTTTTTCCCCCCCTAAAAAAACGACCATGTATAGTAAGGCGTTTTTTTCCCTCTAAAAAAACGACCATGTATAGTAAGGCGTTTTTTTTTCCCTTAAAAAACGACCATGTATAGTAAGGCGTTTTTTTCCCCCTAAAAAAACGACCAAGTATAGTAAGGCGTTTTTTATTTTGTTAAAAAAACGACCATGTATAGTAAAGCGTTTTTTATTTGATTGAAAAAACGACCATGTATAGTAAGGCGTTTTTTATTTGATTAAAAAAACGACCATGTATAGTAAGGCGTTTTTTTCCACCTAAAAAAACGACCATGTATAGTAAGGCGTTTTTTTCCCCTTAAAAAACGACCATGTATTGTAAGGCGTTTTTTATTTGATTAAAAAAATGACCATGTATAGTAAGGCGTTTTTTTTTCTCTCCCAAAAAAACGACCATTTATAGTAAGGCATTTTTTTTCTCTCCCAAAAAAAACGACCATGTATAGTAAGGCATTTTTTTTTCTCCCAAAAAAAAACGACCATGTATAGTAAGGCGTTTTTTTTTTTCCCCTAAAAAAACGACCATGTATAGTAAGGCGTTTTTTATTTTGTAAAAAAAACGACCATGTATAGTAAGGCGTTTTTTTCCCCCCCTAAAAAAACGACCATGTATAGTAAGGCGTTTTTTATTTTGTAAAAAAAAATGGCCATGTATAGTAAGGCGTTTTTTATTTGATTAAAAAAACGACCATGTATAGTAAGGCGTTTTTTATTTGATTAAAAAAACGACCATGTATAGTAAGGCGTTTTTTATTTGATTAAAAAAACGACCATGTATAGTAAGGCGTTTTTTATTTGATTAAAAAAACGACCATGTATAGTAAGGCGTTTTTTTTCCCCTTAAAAAACGACCATGTATAGCAAGGCGTTTTTTTCCACCTAAAAATACGACCATGTATAGTAAGGCATTTTTTCCCCCCTAAAAAAACGACCATGTATAGTAAGGCGTTTTTTATTTGATTAAAAAAACGACCATGTATAGTAAGGCGTTTTTTTCCCCCTAAAAAAACGACCATGTATAGTAAGGCGTTTTTTTCCCCCTAAAAAAACGACCATGTATAGTAAGGTGTTTTTTTCCCCCCCTAAAAAAACGACCATGTATAGTAAGGCGTTTTTTATTTGATTAAAAAAACGACCATGTATAGTAAGGCGTTTTTTTTTCCCTTAAAAAACGACCATGTATAGCAAGGCGTTTTTTTCCACCTAAAAATACGACCATGTATAGTAAGGCATTTTTTTCCCCCTAAAAAAACGACCATGTATAGTAAGGCGTTTTTTATTTGATTAAAAAAACGACCATGTATAGTAAGGCGTTTTTTTCCCCCTAAAAAAACGACCATGTATAGTAAGGCGTTTTTTTCCCCCTAAAAAAACGACCATGTATAGTAAGGTGTTTTTTTCCCCCCCTAAAAAAACGACCATGTATAGTAAGGCGTTTTTTTCCCTCTAAAAAAACGACCATGTATAGTAAGGCGTTTTTTTTTCCCTTAAAAAACGACCATGTATAGTAAGGCGTTTTTTTCCCCCTAAAAAAACGACCAAGTATAGTAAGGCGTTTTTTATTTTGTTAAAAAAACGACCATGTATAGTAAAGCGTTTTTTATTTGATTGAAAAAACGACCATGTATAGTAAGGCGTTTTTTATTTGATTAAAAAAACGACCATGTATAGTAAGGCGTTTTTTTCCACCTAAAAAAACGACCATGTATAGTAAGGCGTTTTTTTCCCCTTAAAAAACGACCATGTATTGTAAGGCGTTTTTTATTTGATTAAAAAAATGACCATGTATAGTAAGGCGTTTTTTTTTCTCTCCCAAAAAAACGACCATTTATAGTAAGGCATTTTTTTTCTCTCCCAAAAAAAACGACCATGTATAGTAAGGCATTTTTTTTTCCCCCTAAAAAAACGACCATGTATAGTAAGGCGTTTTTTTCCCCTTAAAAAACGACCATGTATAGTAAGGCATTTTTTTCCCCCTAAAAAAACGACCATGTATAGTAAGGCGTTTTTTTTTCCCTTAAAAAACGACCATGTATAGTAAGACGTTTTTTTTCCCTTAAAAAACGACCATGTATAGTAAGGCATTTTTTTCCCCCTAAAAAAACGACCATGTATAGTAAGGCGTTTTTTTTCCCTTAAAAAACGACCATGTATAGTAAGGCGTTTTTTTCCCCCTAAAAAAACGACCATGTAGAGTAAGGCATTTTTTTCCCCCTAAAAAAACGACCATGTATAGTAAGGCGTTTTTTTTTCCCTTAAAAAACGACCATGTATAGTAAGGCGTTTTTTATTTTGTTAAAAAAACGACCATGTATAGTAAAGCGTTTTTTTTTTCCACCTAAAAAAACGACCATGTATATAGTAAGGCGTTTTTTCCCCCCTAAAAAAACGACCATGTATAGTAAGGCGTTTTTTTCCACCTAAAAAAACGACCATGTATAGTAAGGCGTTTTTTTCCCCTTAAAAAACGACCATGTATTGTAAGGCGTTTTTTATTTGATTAAAAAAATGACCATGTATAGTAAGGCGTTTTTTTTTCTCTCCCAAAAAAACGACCATTTATAGTAAGGCATTTTTTTTCTCTCCCAAAAAAAACGACCATGTATAGTAAGGCATTTTTTTTTCTCCCAAAAAAAACGACCATGTATAGTAAGGCATTTTTTTCCCCCTAAAAAAACGACCATGTATAGTAAGGCATTTTTTTCCCTTAAAAAACGACCATGTATAGTAAGGCGTTTTTTTTCCCTTAAAAAACGACCATGTATAGTAAGGCATTTTTTTCCCCCTAAAAAAACGACCATGTATAGTAAGGCGTTTTTTTCCCCTTAAAAAACGACCATGTATAGTAAGGCGTTTTTTATTTGATTAAAAAAACGACCATGTATAGTAAGGCGTTTTTTATTTGATTAAAAAAACGACCATGTATAGTAAGGCGTTTTTTTTCCCCTTAAAAAACGACCATGTATAGCAAGGCGTTTTTTTCCACCTAAAAATACGACCATGTATAGTAAGGCATTTTTTTCCCCCTAAAAAAACGACCATGTATAGTAAGGCGTTTTTTATTTGATTAAAAAAACGACCATGTATAGTAAGGCGTTTTTTTCCCCCTAAAAAAACGACCATGTATAGTAAGGCGTTTTTTTCCCCCTAAAAAAACGACCATGTATAGTAAGGCGTTTTTTCCCCCCTAAAAAAACGACCATGTATAGTAAGGCGTTTTTTTTCCCCTTAAAAAACGACCATGTATAGTAAGGCGTTTTTTTCCCCCTAAAAAAACGACCAAGTATAGTAAGGCGTTTTTTATTTTGTTAAAAAAACGACCATGTATAGTAAAGCGTTTTTTATTTGATTGAAAAAACGACCATGTATAGTAAGGCGTTTTTTATTTGATTAAAAAAACGACCATGTATAGTAAGGCGTTTTTTTCCACCTAAAAAAACGACCATGTATAGTAAGGCGTTTTTTTCCCCTTAAAAAACGACCATGTATTGTAAGGCGTTTTTTATTTGATTAAAAAAATGACCATGTATAGTAAGGCGTTTTTTTTTCTCTCCCAAAAAAACGACCATTTATAGTAAGGCATTTTTTTTCTCTCCCAAAAAAAACGACCATGTATAGTAAGGCATTTTTTTTTCTCCCCAAAAAAAACGACCTTGTATAGTAAGGCGTTTTTTTCCCCTTAAAAAACGACCATGTATAGTAAGGCGTTTTTTATTTTGTAAAAAAAACGACCATGTATAGTAAGGCGTTTTTTTCCCCCTAAAAAAACGACCATGTATAGTAAGGCGTTTTTTCCCCCCTAAAAAAATGACCATGTATAGTAAGGCGTTTTTTTCCCCTTAAAAAACGACCATGTATAGTAAGGCGTTTTTTTTCCCTTAAAAAACGACCATGTATAGTAAGGCATTTTTTTCCCCCTAAAAAAACGACCATGTATAGTAAGGCGTTTTTTATTTGATTAAAAAAACGACCATGTATAGTAAGGCGTTTTTTTCCCCCTAAAAAAACGACCATGTATAGTAAGGTGTTTTTTTCCCCCTAAAAAAACGACCATGTATAGTAAGGCGTTTTTTCCCCCCTAAAAAAACGACCATGTATAGTAAGGCGTTTTTTTTCCCCTTAAAAAACGACCATGTATAGTAAGGCGTTTTTTTCCCCCTAAAAAAACGACCAAGTATAGTAAGGCGTTTTTTATTTTGTTAAAAAAACGACCATGTATAGTAAAGCGTTTTTTATTTGATTGAAAAAACGACCATGTATAGTAAGGCGTTTTTTATTTGATTAAAAAAACGACCATGTATAGTAAGGCGTTTTTTTCCACCTAAAAAAACGACCATGTATAGTAAGGCGTTTTTTTCCCCTTAAAAAACGACCATGTATTGTAAGGCGTTTTTTATTTGATTAAAAAAATGACCATGTATAGTAAGGCGTTTTTTTTTCTCTCCCAAAAAAACGACCATTTATAGTAAGGCATTTTTTTTCTCTCCCAAAAAAAACGACCATGTATAGTAAGGCATTTTTTTTTCTCCCCAAAAAAAACGACCTTGTATAGTAAGGCGTTTTTTTCCCCTTAAAAAACGACCATGTATAGTAAGGCGTTTTTTATTTTGTAAAAAAAACGACCATGTATAGTAAGGCGTTTTTTTCCCCCTAAAAAAACGACCATGTATAGTAAGGCGTTTTTTCCCCCCTAAAAAAATGACCATGTATAGTAAGGCGTTTTTTTCCCCTTAAAAAACGACCATGTATAGTAAGGCGTTTTTTTTCCCTTAAAAAACGACCATGTATAGTAAGGCATTTTTTTCCCCCTAAAAAAACGACCATGTATAGTAAGGCGTTTTTTTTTCACTTAAAAAACGACCATGTATAGTAAGGCGTTTTTTATTTTGTTAAAAAAACGACCATGTATAGTAAGGCGTTTTTTTTTCCACCTAAAAAAACGACCATGTATATAGTAAGGCATTTTTTTCCCCCTAAAAAAACGACCATGTATAGTACGGCTTTTTTTATTTTGTTAAAAAAAACGATCATGTATAGTAAGGCGTTTTTTATTTGATTGAAAAAACGACCATGTATAGTAAGGCGTTTTTTTCCACCTAAAAAAACGACCATGTATAGTAAGGCGTTTTTTTCCCCTTAAAAAACGACCATGTATTGTAAGGCGTTTTTTATTTGATTAAAAAAATGACCATGTATAGTAAGGCGTTTTTTTTTCTCTCCCAAAAAAACGACCATTTATAGTAAGGCATTTTTTTTCTCTCCCAAAAAAAACGACCATGTGTAGTAAGGCATTTTTTTTTCTCCCAAAAAAAAACGACCATGTATAGTAAGGCGTTTTTTTTTTTCCCCTAAAAAAACGACCATGTATAGTAAGGCGTTTTTTATTTTGTAAAAAAAACGACCATGTATAGTAAGGCGTTTTTTCCCCCCCCTAAAAAAACGACCATGTATAGTAAGGCGTTTTTTATTTTGTAAAAAAAAATGGCCATGTATAGTAAGGCGTTTTTTATTTGATTAAAAAAACGACCATGTATAGTAAGGCGTTTTTTATTTGATTAAAAAAACGACCATGTATAGTAAGGCGTTTTTTATTTGATTAAAAAAACGACCATGTATAGTAAGGCGTTTTTTTTCCCCTTAAAAAACGACCATGTATAGCAAGGCGTTTTTTTCCACCTAAAAATACGACCATGTATAGTAAGGCATTTTTTCCCCCCTAAAAAAACGACCATGTATAGTAAGGCGTTTTTTATTTGATTAAAAAAACGACCATGTATAGTAAGGCGTTTTTTTCCCCCTAAAAAAACGACCATGTATAGTAAGGCGTTTTTTTCCCCCTAAAAAAACGACCATGTATAGTAAGGTGTTTTTTTCCCCCCCTAAAAAAACGACCATGTATAGTAAGGCGTTTTTTTCCCTCTAAAAAAACGACCATGTATAGTAAGGCGTTTTTTTTTCCCTTAAAAAACGACCATGTATAGTAAGGCGTTTTTTTCCCCCTAAAAAAACGACCAAGTATAGTAAGGCGTTTTTTATTTTGTTAAAAAAACGACCATGTATAGTAAAGCGTTTTTTATTTGATTGAAAAAACGACCATGTATAGTAAGGCGTTTTTTATTTGATTAAAAAAACGACCATGTATAGTAAGGCGTTTTTTTCCACCTAAAAAAACGACCATGTATAGTAAGGCGTTTTTTTCCCCTTAAAAAACGACCATGTATTGTAAGGCGTTTTTTATTTGATTAAAAAAATGACCATGTATAGTAAGGCGTTTTTTTTTCTCTCCCAAAAAAACGACCATTTATAGTAAGGCATTTTTTTTCTCTCCCAAAAAAAACGACCATGTATAGTAAGGCATTTTTTTTTCCCCCTAAAAAAACGACCATGTATAGTAAGGCGTTTTTTTTCCCTTAAAAAACGACCATGTATAGTAAGGCATTTTTTTCCCCCTAAAAAAACGACCATGTATAGTAAGGCGTTTTTTTTTCCCTTAAAAAACGACCATGTATAGTAAGACGTTTTTTTTCCCTTAAAAAACGACCATGTATAGTAAGGCATTTTTTTCCCCCTAAAAAAACGACCATGTATAGTAAGGCGTTTTTTTTCCCTTAAAAAACGACCATGTATAGTAAGGCGTTTTTTTCCCCCTAAAAAAACGACCATGTAGAGTAAGGCATTTTTTTCCCCCTAAAAAAACGACCATGTATAGTAAGGCGTTTTTTTTTCCCTTAAAAAACGACCATGTATAGTAAGGCGTTTTTTATTTTGTTAAAAAAACGACCATGTATAGTAAAGCGTTTTTTTTTTCCACCTAAAAAAACGACCATGTATATAGTAAGGCGTTTTTTCCCCCCTAAAAAAACGACCATGTATAGTAAGGCGTTTTTTTCCACCTAAAAAAACGACCATGTATAGTAAGGCGTTTTTTTCCCCTTAAAAAACGACCATGTATTGTAAGGCGTTTTTTATTTGATTAAAAAAATGACCATGTATAGTAAGGCGTTTTTTTTTCTCTCCCAAAAAAACGACCATTTATAGTAAGGCATTTTTTTTCTCTCCCAAAAAAAACGACCATGTATAGTAAGGCATTTTTTTTTCTCCCAAAAAAAACGACCATGTATAGTAAGGCATTTTTTTCCCCCTAAAAAAACGACCATGTATAGTAAGGCGTTTTTTTCCCCTTAAAAAACGACCATGTATAGTAAGGCGTTTTTTTTCCCTTAAAAAACGACCATGTATAGTAAGGCATTTTTTTCCCCCTAAAAAAACGACCATGTATAGTAAGGCGTTTTTTTCCCCTTAAAAAACGACCATGTATAGTAAGGCGTTTTTTATTTGATTAAAAAAACGACCATGTATAGTAAGGCGTTTTTTATTTGATTAAAAAAACGACCATGTATAGTAAGGCGTTTTTTTTCCCCTTAAAAAACGACCATGTATAGCAAGGCGTTTTTTTCCACCTAAAAATACGACCATGTATAGTAAGGCATTTTTTTCCCCCTAAAAAAACGACCATGTATAGTAAGGCGTTTTTTATTTGATTAAAAAAACGACCATGTATAGTAAGGCGTTTTTTTCCCCCTAAAAAAACGACCATGTATAGTAAGGCGTTTTTTTCCCCCTAAAAAAACGACCATGTATAGTAAGGCGTTTTTTCCCCCCTAAAAAAACGACCATGTATAGTAAGGCGTTTTTTTTCCCCTTAAAAAACGACCATGTATAGTAAGGCGTTTTTTCCCCCCTAAAAAAATGACCATGTATAGTAAGGCGTTTTTTTCCCCTTAAAAAACGACCATGTATAGTAAGGCGTTTTTTTTCCCTTAAAAAACGACCATGTATAGTAAGGCATTTTTTTCCCCCTAAAAAAACGACCATGTATAGTAAGGCGTTTTTTATTTGATTAAAAAAACGACCATGTATAGTAAGGCGTTTTTTTCCCCCTAAAAAAACGACCATGTATAGTAAGGTGTTTTTTTCCCCCTAAAAAAACGACCATGTATAGTAAGGCGTTTTTTCCCCCCTAAAAAAACGACCATGTATAGTAAGGCGTTTTTTTTCCCCTTAAAAAACGACCATGTATAGTAAGGCGTTTTTTTCCCCCTAAAAAAACGACCAAGTATAGTAAGGCGTTTTTTATTTTGTTAAAAAAACGACCATGTATAGTAAAGCGTTTTTTATTTGATTGAAAAAACGACCATGTATAGTAAGGCGTTTTTTATTTGATTAAAAAAACGACCATGTATAGTAAGGCGTTTTTTTCCACCTAAAAAAACGACCATGTATAGTAAGGCGTTTTTTTCCCCTTAAAAAACGACCATGTATTGTAAGGCGTTTTTTATTTGATTAAAAAAATGACCATGTATAGTAAGGCGTTTTTTTTTCTCTCCCAAAAAAACGACCATTTATAGTAAGGCATTTTTTTTCTCTCCCAAAAAAAACGACCATGTATAGTAAGGCATTTTTTTTTCTCCCCAAAAAAAACGACCTTGTATAGTAAGGCGTTTTTTTCCCCTTAAAAAACGACCATGTATAGTAAGGCGTTTTTTATTTTGTAAAAAAAACGACCATGTATAGTAAGGCGTTTTTTTCCCCCTAAAAAAACGACCATGTATAGTAAGGCGTTTTTTCCCCCCTAAAAAAATGACCATGTATAGTAAGGCGTTTTTTTCCCCTTAAAAAACGACCATGTATAGTAAGGCGTTTTTTTTCCCTTAAAAAACGACCATGTATAGTAAGGCATTTTTTTCCCCCTAAAAAAACGACCATGTATAGTAAGGCGTTTTTTTTTCACTTAAAAAACGACCATGTATAGTAAGGCGTTTTTTATTTTGTTAAAAAAACGAC
The DNA here is from genome assembly GCF_051991245.1 of Festucalex cinctus. NCBI lineage: Eukaryota > Metazoa > Chordata > Actinopteri > Syngnathiformes > Syngnathidae > Festucalex > Festucalex cinctus. The sequence continues at coordinate 6,633,451 of NC_135431.1, read as the reverse complement.
CATGTATAGTAAGGCGTTTTTTTTTCCACCTAAAAAAACGACCATGTATATAGTAAGGCATTTTTTTCCCCCTAAAAAAACGACCATGTATAGTACGGCTTTTTTTATTTTGTTAAAAAAAACGATCATGTATAGTAAGGCGTTTTTTATTTGATTGAAAAAACGACCATGTATAGTAAGGCGTTTTTTTCCACCTAAAAAAACGACCATGTATAGTAAGGCGTTTTTTTCCCCTTAAAAAACGACCATGTATTGTAAGGCGTTTTTTATTTGATTAAAAAAATGACCATGTATAGTAAGGCGTTTTTTTTTCTCTCCCAAAAAAACGACCATTTATAGTAAGGCATTTTTTTTCTCTCCCAAAAAAAACGACCATGTGTAGTAAGGCATTTTTTTTTCTCCCAAAAAAAAACGACCATGTATAGTAAGGCGTTTTTTTTTTTCCCCTAAAAAAACGACCATGTATAGTAAGGCGTTTTTTATTTTGTAAAAAAAACGACCATGTATAGTAAGGCGTTTTTTTCCCCCCCTAAAAAAACGACCATGTATAGTAAGGCGTTTTTTATTTTGTAAAAAAAAATGGCCATGTATAGTAAGGCGTTTTTTATTTGATTAAAAAAACGACCATGTATAGTAAGGCGTTTTTTATTTGATTAAAAAAACGACCATGTATAGTAAGGCGTTTTTTATTTGATTAAAAAAACGACCATGTATAGTAAGGCGTTTTTTTTCCCCTTAAAAAACGACCATGTATAGCAAGGCGTTTTTTTCCACCTAAAAATACGACCATGTATAGTAAGGCATTTTTTCCCCCCTAAAAAAACGACCATGTATAGTAAGGCGTTTTTTATTTGATTAAAAAAACGACCATGTATAGTAAGGCGTTTTTTTCCCCCTAAAAAAACGACCATGTATAGTAAGGCGTTTTTTTCCCCCTAAAAAAACGACCATGTATAGTAAGGTGTTTTTTTCCCCCCCTAAAAAAACGACCATGTATAGTAAGGCGTTTTTTTCCCTCTAAAAAAACGACCATGTATAGTAAGGCGTTTTTTTTTCCCTTAAAAAACGACCATGTATAGTAAGGCGTTTTTTTCCCCCTAAAAAAACGACCAAGTATAGTAAGGCGTTTTTTATTTTGTTAAAAAAACGACCATGTATAGTAAAGCGTTTTTTATTTGATTGAAAAAACGACCATGTATAGTAAGGCGTTTTTTATTTGATTAAAAAAACGACCATGTATAGTAAGGCGTTTTTTTCCACCTAAAAAAACGACCATGTATAGTAAGGCGTTTTTTTCCCCTTAAAAAACGACCATGTATTGTAAGGCGTTTTTTATTTGATTAAAAAAATGACCATGTATAGTAAGGCGTTTTTTTTTCTCTCCCAAAAAAACGACCATTTATAGTAAGGCATTTTTTTTCTCTCCCAAAAAAAACGACCATGTATAGTAAGGCATTTTTTTTTCCCCCTAAAAAAACGACCATGTATAGTAAGGCGTTTTTTTTCCCTTAAAAAACGACCATGTATAGTAAGGCATTTTTTTCCCCCTAAAAAAACGACCATGTATAGTAAGGCGTTTTTTTTTCCCTTAAAAAACGACCATGTATAGTAAGACGTTTTTTTTCCCTTAAAAAACGACCATGTATAGTAAGGCATTTTTTTCCCCCTAAAAAAACGACCATGTATAGTAAGGCGTTTTTTTTCCCTTAAAAAACGACCATGTATAGTAAGGCGTTTTTTTCCCCCTAAAAAAACGACCATGTAGAGTAAGGCATTTTTTTCCCCCTAAAAAAACGACCATGTATAGTAAGGCGTTTTTTTTTCCCTTAAAAAACGACCATGTATAGTAAGGAAGGCATTTTTTTCCCCCTAAAAAAACGACCATGTATAGTAAGGCGTTTTTTTTTCCCTTAAAAAACGACCATGTATAGTAAGGCGTTTTTTATTTTGTTAAAAAAACGACCATGTATAGTAAAGCGTTTTTTTTTTCCACCTAAAAAAACGACCATGTATATAGTAAGGCGTTTTTTCCCCCCTAAAAAAACGACCATGTATAGTAAGGCGTTTTTTTCCACCTAAAAAAACGACCATGTATAGTAAGGCGTTTTTTTCCCCTTAAAAAACGACCATGTATTGTAAGGCGTTTTTTATTTGATTAAAAAAATGACCATGTATAGTAAGGCGTTTTTTTTTCTCTCCCAAAAAAACGACCATTTATAGTAAGGCATTTTTTTTCTCTCCCAAAAAAAACGACCATGTATAGTAAGGCATTTTTTTTTCTCCCAAAAAAAACGACCATGTATAGTAAGGCATTTTTTTCCCCCTAAAAAAACGACCATGTATAGTAAGGCGTTTTTTTCCCCTTAAAAAACGACCATGTATAGTAAGGCGTTTTTTTTCCCTTAAAAAACGACCATGTATAGTAAGGCATTTTTTTCCCCCTAAAAAAACGACCATGTATAGTAAGGCGTTTTTTTCCCCTTAAAAAACGACCATGTATAGTAAGGCGTTTTTTATTTGATTAAAAAAACGACCATGTATAGTAAGGCGTTTTTTATTTGATTAAAAAAACGACCATGTATAGTAAGGCGTTTTTTTTCCCCTTAAAAAACGACCATGTATAGCAAGGCGTTTTTTTCCACCTAAAAATACGACCATGTATAGTAAGGCATTTTTTTCCCCCTAAAAAAACGACCATGTATAGTAAGGCGTTTTTTATTTGATTAAAAAAACGACCATGTATAGTAAGGCGTTTTTTTCCCCCTAAAAAAACGACCATGTATAGTAAGGCGTTTTTTTCCCCCTAAAAAAACGACCATGTATAGTAAGGCGTTTTTTCCCCCCTAAAAAAACGACCATGTATAGTAAGGCGTTTTTTTTCCCCTTAAAAAACGACCATGTATAGTAAGGCGTTTTTTTCCCCCTAAAAAAACGACCAAGTATAGTAAGGCGTTTTTTATTTTGTTAAAAAAACGACCATGTATAGTAAAGCGTTTTTTATTTGATTGAAAAAACGACCATGTATAGTAAGGCGTTTTTTATTTGATTAAAAAAACGACCATGTATAGTAAGGCGTTTTTTTCCACCTAAAAAAACGACCATGTATAGTAAGGCGTTTTTTTCCCCTTAAAAAACGACCATGTATTGTAAGGCGTTTTTTATTTGATTAAAAAAATGACCATGTATAGTAAGGCGTTTTTTTTTCTCTCCCAAAAAAACGACCATTTATAGTAAGGCATTTTTTTTCTCTCCCAAAAAAAACGACCATGTATAGTAAGGCATTTTTTTTTCTCCCCAAAAAAAACGACCTTGTATAGTAAGGCGTTTTTTTCCCCTTAAAAAACGACCATGTATAGTAAGGCGTTTTTTATTTTGTAAAAAAAACGACCATGTATAGTAAGGCGTTTTTTTCCCCCTAAAAAAACGACCATGTATAGTAAGGCGTTTTTTCCCCCCTAAAAAAATGACCATGTATAGTAAGGCGTTTTTTTTCCCCTTAAAAAACGACCATGTATAGTAAGGCGTTTTTTTTCCCTTAAAAAACGACCATGTATAGTAAGGCATTTTTTTCCCCCTAAAAAAACGACCATGTATAGTAAGGCGTTTTTTTTTCACTTAAAAAACGACCATGTATAGTAAGGCGTTTTTTATTTTGTTAAAAAAACGACCATGTATAGTAAGGCGTTTTTTTTTCCACCTAAAAAAACGACCATGTATATAGTAAGGCATTTTTTTCCCCCTAAAAAAACGACCATGTATAGTAAGGCGTTTTTTTTTCACTTAAAAAACGACCATGTATAGTACGGCTTTTTTTATTTTGTTAAAAAAAACGATCATGTATAGTAAGGCGTTTTTTATTTGATTGAAAAAACGACCATGTATAGTAAGGCGTTTTTTTCCACCTAAAAAAACGACCATGTATAGTAAGGCGTTTTTTATTTTGTAAAAAAAAATGGCCATGTATAGTAAGGCGTTTTTTATTTGATTAAAAAAACGACCATGTATAGTAAGGCGTTTTTTATTTGATTAAAAAAACGACCATGTATAGTAAGGCGTTTTTTATTTGATTAAAAAAACGACCATGTATAGTAAGGCGTTTTTTATTTGATTAAAAAAACGACCATGTATAGTAAGGCGTTTTTTTTCCCCTTAAAAAACGACCATGTATAGCAAGGCGTTTTTTTCCACCTAAAAATACGACCATGTATAGTAAGGCATTTTTTTCCCCCTAAAAAAACGACCATGTATAGTAAGGCGTTTTTTATTTGATTAAAAAAACGACCATGTATAGTAAGGCGTTTTTTTTTCACTTAAAAAACGACCATGTATAGTACGGCTTTTTTTATTTTGTTAAAAAAAACGATCATGTATAGTAAGGCGTTTTTTATTTGATTGAAAAAACGACCATGTATAGTAAGGCGTTTTTTTCCCCCCCTAAAAAAACGACCATGTATAGTAAGGCGTTTTTTATTTTGTAAAAAAAAATGGCCATGTATAGTAAGGCGTTTTTTATTTGATTAAAAAAACGACCATGTATAGTAAGGCGTTTTTTATTTGATTAAAAAAACGACCATGTATAGTAAGGCGTTTTTTATTTGATTAAAAAAACGACCATGTATAGTAAGGCGTTTTTTATTTGATTAAAAAAACGACCATGTATAGTAAGGCGTTTTTTTTCCCCTTAAAAAACTACCATGTATAGCAAGGCGTTTTTTTCCACCTAAAAATACGACCATGTATAGTAAGGCATTTTTTTCCCCCTAAAAAAACGACCATGTATAGTAAGGCGTTTTTTATTTGATTAAAAAAACGACCATGTATAGTAAGGCGTTTTTTTCCCCCTAAAAAAACGACCATGTATAGTAAGGTGTTTTTTTCCCCCCCTAAAAAAACGACCATGTATAGTAAGGCGTTTTTTATTTGATTAAAAAAATGACCATGTATAGTAAGGCGTTTTTTTTTCTCTCCCAAAAAAACGACCATTTATAGTAAGGCATTTTTTTTTCTCCCAAAAAAAAACGACCATGTATAGTAAGGCGTTTTTTTTTTCCCCCTAAAAAAACGACCATGTATAGTAAGGCGTTTTTTATTTTGTAAAAAAAACGACCATGTATAGTAAGGCGTTTTTTTCCCCCCCTAAAAAAACGACCATGTATAGTAAGGCGTTTTTTATTTTGTAAAAAAAAATGGCCATGTATAGTAAGGCGTTTTTTATTTGATTAAAAAAACGACCATGTATAGTAAGGCGTTTTTTATTTGATTAAAAAAACGACCATGTATAGTAAGGCGTTTTTTATTTGATTAAAAAAACGACCATGTAAGGCGTTTTTTATTTGATTAAAAAAACGACCATGTATAGTAAGGCGTTTTTTTTCCCCTTAAAAAACGACCATGTATAGCAAGGCGTTTTTTTCCACCTAAAAATACGACCATGTATAGTAAGGCATTTTTTTCCCCCTAAAAAAACGACCATGTATAGTAAGGCGTTTTTTATTTGATTAAAAAAACGACCATGTATAGTAAGGCGTTTTTTTCCCCCTAAAAAAACGACCATGTATAGTAAGGTGTTTTTTTCCCCCCCTAAAAAAACGACCATGTATAGTAAGGCGTTTTTTCCCCCCTAAAAAAACGACCATGTATAGTAAGGCGTTTTTTTCCCCCTAAAAAAACGACCAAGTATAGTAAGGCGTTTTTTATTTTGTTAAAAAAACGACCATGTATAGTAAAGCGTTTTTTATTTGATTGAAAAAACGACCATGTATAGTAAGGCGTTTTTTATTTAATTAAAAAAACGACCATGTATAGTAAGGCGTTTTTTTCCACCTAAAAAAACGACCATGTATAGTAAGGCGGTTTTTTTCCCCTTAAAAAACGACCATGTATTGTAAGGCGTTTTTTATTTGATTAAAAAAATGACCATGTATAGTAAGGCGTTTTTTTTTCTCTCCCAAAAAAACGACCATTTATAGTTAGGCATTTTTTTTCTCTCCCAAAAAAAACGACCATGTATAGTAAGGCATTTTTTTTTCTCCCCAAAAAAAACGACCATGTATAGTAAGGCGTTTTTTTCCCCTTAAAAAACGACCATGTATAGTAAGGCGTTTTTTATTTTGTAAAAAAAACGACCATGTATAGTAAGGCGTTTTTTTCCCCCTAAAAAAACGACCATGTATAGTAAGGCGTTTTTTCCCCCCTAAAAAAATGACCATGTATAGTAAGGCGTTTTTTTCCCCTTAAAAAACGACCATGTATAGTAAGGCGTTTTTTTTTCCCTTAAAAAACGACCATGTATAGTAAGGCATTTTTTTCCCCCTAAAAAAACGACCATGTATAGTAAGGCGTTTTTTTTTCACTTAAAAAACGACCATGTATAGTAAGGCGTTTTTTATTTTGTTAAAAAAACGACCATGTATAGTAAGGCGTTTTTTTTTCCACCTAAAAAAACGACCATGTATATAGTAAGGCATTTTTTTCCCCCTAAAAAAACGACCATGTATAGTAAGGCGTTTTTTTTTCACTTAAAAAACGACCATGTATAGTACGGCTTTTTTTATTTTGTTAAAAAAAACGATCATGTATAGTAAGGCGTTTTTTATTTGATTGAAAAAACGACCATGTATAGTAAGGCGTTTTTTTTTTCCCCTAAAAAAACGACAATGTGTAGTAAGGCGTTTTTTATTTGATTAAAAAAATGACCATGTATAAAGTAAGGCGTTTTTCCCCCCCTAAAAAAACGACCATGTATAGTAAGGCGTTTTTTTTCCCCCTAAAAAAAGGTGTTTTTTATTTTGTTCAAAAAACGACCATGTATCGTAAGCCGTTTTTTATTTTGTTAAAAAAAACGACCATGTATAGTAAGGCGTTTTTTATTTTGTAAAAAAAAATGACCATGTATAGTAAGGCATTTTTTTCCCCTTAAAAACGACCATGTATAGTAAGGCGTTTTTTATTTTGTTAAAAAAACGACCATGCATAGCAAGGCTTTTTTTTTCCACCTAAAAAAACGACCATGTATAGTAAGGCGTTTTTTATTTCATTAAAAAAACGACCATGTATAGTAAGGCGTTTTTTATTTTGTAAAAAAAAATGACCATGTATAGTAAGGCGTTTTTTATTTGATTAAAAAACGACCATGTATAGTAAGGCGTTTTTTATTTGATTAAAAAAACGACCATGTATAGTAAGGCGTTTTTTTTTCCCTTAAAAAACGACCATGTATAGCAAGGCGTTTTTTTCCACCTAAAAAAACGACCATGTATAGTAAGGCATTTTTTCCCCCCTAAAAAAACGACCATGTATAGTAAGGCATTTTTTTCCCCCTAAAAAAACGACCATGTATAGTAAGGCGTTTTTTTTCCCTTAAAAAACGACCATGTATAGTAAGGCGTTTTTTTCCCCCTAAAAAAACGACCATGTATAGTAAGGCGTTTTTTTCCCCTTAAAAACGACCATGTATAGTAAGGCATTTTTTTCCCCCTAAAAAAACGACCATGTATAGTAAGGCGGTTTTTTTTCCCTTAAAAAACGACCATGTATAGTAAGGCGTTTTTTTTCCCTTAAAAAACGACCATGTATAGTAAGGCATTTTTTTCCCCCTAAAAAAACGACCATGTATAGTAAGGCGTTTTTTTCCCCCTAAAAAAACGACCATGTAGAGTAAGGCATTTTTTTCCCCCTAAAAAAACGACCATGTATAGTAAGGCGTTTTTTTTTCCCTTAAAAAACGACCATGTATAGTAAGGCGTTTTTTATTTGATTAAAAAAATGACCATGTATAGTAAGGCGTTTTTTTTTCTCTCCCAAAAAAACGACCATTTATAGTAAGGCATTTTTTTTCTCTCCCAAAAAAAACGACCATGTATAGTAAGGCATTTTTTTTTCTCCCCAAAAAAAACGACCATGTATAGTAAGGCGTTTTTTTCCCCTTAAAAAACGACCATGTATAGTAAGGCGTTTTTTATTTTGTAAAAAAAACGACCATGTATAGTAAGGCGTTTTTTTCCCCCTAAAAAAACGACCATGTATAGTAAGGCGTTTTTTCCCCCCTAAAAAAATGACCATGTATAGTAAGGCGTTTTTTTCCCCTTAAAAAACGACCATGTATAGTAAGGCGTTTTTTTTCCCTTAAAAAACGACCATGTATAGTAAGGCGTTTTTTATTTTGTTAAAAAAACGACCATGTATAGTAAGGCGTTTTTTTTTCCACCTAAAAAAACGACCATGTATATAGTAAGGCATTTTTTTCCCCCTAAAAAAACGACCATGTATAGTAAGGCGTTTTTTTTTCACTTAAAAAACGACCATGTATAGTACGGCTTTTTTTATTTTGTTAAAAAAAACGATCATGTATAGTAAGGCGTTTTTTATTTGATTGAAAAAACGACCATGTATAGTAAGGCGTTTTTTTTTCCCCCTAAAAAAACGACAATGTGTAGTAAGGCGTTTTTTATTTGATTAAAAAAATGACCATGTATAAAGTAAGGCGTTTTTCCCCCCCTAAAAAAACGACCATGTATAGTAAGGCGTTTTTTTTCCCCCTAAAAAAAGGTGTTTTTTATTTTGTTCAAAAAACGACCATGTATCGTAAGCCGTTTTTTATTTTGTTAAAAAAAACGACCATGTATAGTAAGGCGTTTTTTATTTTGTAAAAAAAAATGACCATGTATAGTAAGGCATTTTTTTCCCCTTAAAAACGACCATGTATAGTAAGGCGTTTTTTATTTTGTTAAAAAAACGACCATGCATAGCAAGGCTTTTTTTTTCCACCTAAAAAAACGACCATGTATAGTAAGGCGTTTTTTATTTCATTAAAAAAACGACCATGTATAGTAAGGCGTTTTTTATTTTGTAAAAAAAAATGACCATGTATAGTAAGGCGTTTTTTATTTGATTAAAAAACGACCATGTATAGTAAGGCGTTTTTTATTTGATTAAAAAAACGACCATGTATAGTAAGGCGTTTTTTTTCCCCTTAAAAAACGACCATGTATAGCAAGGCGTTTTTTTTCCACCTAAAAAAACGACCATGTATAGTAAGGCATTTTTTCCCCCCTAAAAAAACGACCATGTATAGTAAGGCGTTTTTTTCCCCTTAAAAAACGACCATGTATAGCAAGGCGTTTTTTTCCACCTAAATAAACAACCATGTATAGTAAGGCGTTTTTTTTTCCCTTAAAAAACGACCATGTATAGTAAGGCGTTTTTTTTCCCTTAAAAAACGACCATGTATAGTAAGGCATTTTTTTCCCCCTAAAAAAACGACCATGTATAGTAAGGCGTTTTTTTCCCCTTAAAAAACGACCATGTATAGTAAGGCGTTTTTTTCCCCCTAAAAAAATGACCATGTATAGTAAGGCGTTTTTTTTCCCTTAAAAAACGACCATGTATAGTAAGGCATTTTTTTCCCCCTAAAAAAACGACCATGTATAGTAAGGCGTTTTTTTTTCCCTTAAAAAACGACCATGTATAGTAAGGCGTTTTTTTTCCCTTAAAAAACGACCATGTATAGTAAGGCATTTTTTTCCCCCTAAAAAAACGACCATGTATAGTAAGGCGTTTTTTTCCCCCTAAAAAAACGACCATGTAGAGTAAGGCATTTTTTTCCCCCTAAAAAAACGACCATGTATAGTAAGGCGTTTTTTTTTCCCTTAAAAAACGACCATGTATAGTAAGGCGTTTTTTATTTTGTTAAAAAAACGACCATGTATAGTAAAGCGTTTTTTTTTCCACCTAAAAAAACGACCATGTATATAGTAAGGCGTTTTTTCCCCCCTAAAAAAACGACCATGTATAGTAAGGCGTTTTTTTTCCCTTAAAAAACGACCATGTATAGTAAGGCATTTTTTTCCCCCTAAAAAAACGACCATGTATAGTAAGGCGTTTTTTTTTCACTTAAAAAACGACCATGTATAGTAAGGCGTTTTTTATTTTGTTAAAAAAACGACCATGTATAGTAAGGCGTTTTTTTTTCCACCTAAAAAAACGACCATGTATATAGTAAGGCATTTTTTTCCCCCTAAAAAAACGACCATGTATAGTAAGGCGTTTTTTTTTCACTTAAAAAACGACCATGTATAGTACGGCTTTTTTTATTTTGTTAAAAAAAACGATCATGTATAGTAAGGCGTTTTTTATTTGATTGAAAAAACGACCATGTATAGTAAGGCGTTTTTTTTTCCCCCTAAAAAAACGACAATGTGTAGTAAGGCGTTTTTTATTTGATTAAAAAAATGACCATGTATAAAGTAAGGCGTTTTTCCCCCCCTAAAAAAACGACCATGTATAGTAAGGCGTTTTTTTTCCCCCTAAAAAAAGGTGTTTTTTATTTTGTTCAAAAAACGACCATGTATCGTAAGCCGTTTTTTATTTTGTTAAAAAAAACGACCATGTATAGTAAGGCGTTTTTTATTTTGTAAAAAAAAATGACCATGTATAGTAAGGCATTTTTTTCCCCTTAAAAACGACCATGTATAGTAAGGCGTTTTTTATTTTGTTAAAAAAACGACCATGCATAGCAAGGCTTTTTTTTCCCACCTAAAAAAACGACCATGTATAGTAAGGCGTTTTTTATTTCATTAAAAAAACGACCATGTATAGTAAGGCGTTTTTTATTTTGTAAAAAAAAATGACCATGTATAGTAAGGCGTTTTTTATTTGATTAAAAAACGACCATGTATAGTAAGGCGTTTTTTATTTGATTAAAAAAACGACCATGTATAGTAAGGCGTTTTTTTTTCCCTTAAAAAACGACCATGTATAGCAAGGCGTTTTTTTCCACCTAAAAAAACGACCATGTATAGTAAGGCATTTTTTCCCCCCTAAAAAAACGACCATGTATAGTAAGGCGTTTTTTTCCCCTTAAAAAACGACCATGTATAGCAAGGCGTTTTTTTCCACCTAAATAAACAACCATGTATAGTAAGGCGTTTTTTTTTCCCTTAAAAAACGACCATGTATAGTAAGGCGTTTTTTTTCCCTTAAAAAACGACCATGTATAGTAAGGCATTTTTTTCCCCCTAAAAAAACGACCATGTATAGTAAGGCGTTTTTTTTCCCTTAAAAAACGACCATGTATAGTAAGGCGTTTTTTTCCCCCTAAAAAAACGACCATGTATAGTAAGGCGTTTTTTTTCCCTTAAAAAACGACCATGTATAGTAAGGCATTTTTTTCCCCCTAAAAAAACGACCATGTATAGTAAGGCGTTTTTTTTTCCCTTAAAAAACGACCATGTATAGTAAGGCGTTTTTTTTCCCTTAAAAAACGACCATGTATAGTAAGGCATTTTTTTCCCCCTAAAAAAACGACCATGTATAGTAAGGCGTTTTTTTCCCCCTAAAAAAACGACCATGTAGAGTAAGGCATTTTTTTCCCCCTAAAAAAACGACCATGTATAGTAAGGCGTTTTTTTTTCCCTTAAAAAACGACCATGTATAGTAAGGCGTTTTTTATTTGATTAAAAAAATGACCATGTATAGTAAGGCGTTTTTTTTTCTCTCCCAAAAAAACGACCATTTATAGTAAGGCATTTTTTTTCTCTCCCAAAAAAAACGACCATGTATAGTAAGGCATTTTTTTTTCTCCCCAAAAAAAACGACCATGTATAGTAAGGCGTTTTTTTCCCCTTAAAAAACGACCATGTATAGTAAGGCGTTTTTTATTTTGTAAAAAAAACGACCATGTATAGTAAGGCGTTTTTTTCCCCCTAAAAAAACGACCATGTATAGTAAGGCGTTTTTTTCCCCCTAAAAAAACGACCATGTATAGAAAGGCGTTTTTTTTCCCCTAAAAAAACGACCATGTATAGTAAGGCGTTTTTTATTTTGTTAAAAAAACGACCATGTATAGTAAGGCGTTTTTTTTCCCTTAAAAAACGACCATGTATAGTAAGGCATTTTTTTCCCCCTAAAAAAACGACCATGTATAGTAAGGCGTTTTTTATTTTGTTAAAAAAACGACCATGTATAGTAAGGCGTTTTTTTTTCCACCTAAAAAAACGACCATGTATATAGTAAGGCATTTTTTTCCCCCTAAAAAAACGACCATGTATAGTAAGGCGTTTTTTTTTCACTTAAAAAACGACCATGTATAGTAAGGCGTTTTTTATTTGATTGAAAAAACGACCATGTATAGTAAGGCGTTTTTTTTCCCCCTAAAAAAAGGTGTTTTTTATTTTGTTCAAAAAACGACCATGTATCGTAAGCCGTTTTTTATTTTGTTAAAAAAAACGACCATGTATAGTAAGGCGTTTTTTATTTTGTAAAAAAAAATGACCATGTATAGTAAGGCATTTTTTTCCCCTTAAAAACGACCATGTATAGTAAGGCGTTTTTTATTTTGTTAAAAAAACGACCATGCATAGCAAGGCTTTTTTTTTCCACCTAAAAAAACGACCATGTATAGTAAGCGTTTTTTATTTTGTAAAAAAAAATGACCATGTATAGTAAGGCGTTTTTTATTTGATTAAAAAACGACCATGTATAGTAAGGCGTTTTTTATTTGATTAAAAAAACGACCATGTATAGTAAGGCGTTTTTTTTTCCTTTAAAAAACGACCATGTATAGCAAGGCGTTTTTTTCCACCTAAAAAAACGACCATGTATAGTAAGGCATTTTTTTCCCCCTAAAAAAACGACCATGTATAGTAAGGCGTTTTTTTCCCCTTAAAAAACAACCATGTATAGCAAGGCGTTTTTTTCCACCTAAATAAACGACCATGTATAGTAAGGCGTTTTTTTTTCCCTTAAAAAACGACCATGTATAGTAAGGCGTTTTTTTTCCCTTAAAAAACGACCATGTATAGTAAGGCGTTTTTTTTCCCCCCCTAAAAAAAAGACCATGTATAGTAAGGCGTTTTTATTTTGTTAAAAAAAACGACCATGTATAGTAAGGCGTTTTTTATTTGATTAAAAAAGCGACCATGTATAGTAAGGCGTTTTTTATTTTGTTAAAAAAAAACGACCATGTATAGTAAGGCGTTTTTGTTTTGTTAAAAAAAACGACCATGTATAGTAAGGTGTTTTTTTTTCCCCCTAAAAAAACGACCATGTATAGTAAGGCGTTTTTATTTTGTTAAAAAAAACGACCATGTATCGTAAGGCGTTTTTTATTTGATTAAAAAAACAACCATGTATAGTAAGGCGTTTTTTATTTGATTAAAAAAACGACAATGTATAGCAAGGCGTTTTTTATTTTGTTAAAAAAAAACGACCATGTATAGTAAGGCGTTTTTTTTCCCCTAAAAAACGACCATGTATAGTAAGGCGTTTTTTTATTTTGTTAAAAAAAAAACGACCATGTATAGTAAGGCGTTTTTTATTTTGTTAAAAAAAACGACCATGTATAGTAAGGCGTTTTTTTTTCCCCCTAAAAAAACGACCATGTATTGTAAGGTGTTTTTATTTTGTTAAAAAAAACGACCTTGTATAGTAAGGTGTTTTTTTTTCCCCTAAACAAATGACCATGTATAGTAAGGCGTTTTTATTTTGTTAAAAAAACGACCATGTATAGTAAGGCGTTTTTTATTTTGTTAAAAAAACGACCATGTATAGTAAGGCGTTTTTTATTTTCTTAAAAAAAACGACCATGTATAGTAAGGCGTTTTTTTTTCCCCCTAAAAAAACGACCATGTATTGTAAGGTGTTTTTATTTTGTTAAAAAAAACGACCTTGTATAGTAAGGTGTTTTTTTTTCCCTAAAAAAACGACCATGTATAGTAAGGCGTTTTTTATTTTGTTAAAAAAACGACCATGTATAGTAAGGCGTTTTTATTTTGTTAAAAAAAACGACCATGTATAGTAAGGTGGTTTTTTTTCCCCTAAAAAAACAATCATGTATAGTAAGGCGTTTTTATTTTGTTAAAAAAAACGACCATGTATAGTAAGGCGTTTTTATTTTGTTAAAAAAAACGACCATGTCTAGAAAGGTGGGTTTTTTTCCCCTAAAAAAACAACCATGTATAGTAAGGCGTTTTTATTTTGTTAAAAAAAACGACCATGTATAGAAAGGTGGGGTTTTTTCCCCTAAAAAAACGACCATGTATAGTAAGCCGTTTTTATTTTGTTAAAAAAAAACAACCATGTATAGTAAGGCAAGGCAAGGCAAGGCAAGTTTATTTGTATAGCACATTTCATACACAAGGCAACTCAATGTGCTTTACACAAGGAAAGACAACACATAAGCATCAAAAAACAGTAGTTAACATTCAGAGAAAAAATAAATAAAAATAAAAAATAAAAATAGGTTACAAAATTTACTAAAAAAAAATAATAAAAAAAACAACAAAAAAACACTTAATTAAAGCTGTTTAAAAGTCCCTAATCAAAGGTATAAGAAAAAAAGCAAAGTTTTTAACCTGGATTTGAAAGCATTTACACTCGGGGCTGACTTCACTTCTGTTGGTAGCCTATTCCATCTGTGTGCAGCATAATAGCTAAATGCAGCTTCACCATGTTTGCTTCGAACTCTGGGTTCCACTAGTTGGCCCGAGTCTGTAGATCTCAGAGCCCTGCTGGGTTTGTACTCAATCAGCATTTCTTGGATATATTCAGGACCCAAACCATTTAGTGATTTATAGACGAGTAGCAGAACTTTAAAATCGATTCTACAGCTGACAGGGAGCTAGTAAGGCGTTTTTATTTCGTTAAAAAAAACGACCATGTATAGTAAGGCGTTTTTATTTTATTAAAAAAACGACCATGTATAGTAAGGCGTTTTTATTTTGTTAAAAAAAACGACCATGTATAGTAAGGTGTTTTTTTTCCCCCTAAAAAAACGACCATGTATAGTAAGGCGTTTTTATTTTGTTAAAAAAACGACCATGTATAGTAAGGCGTTTTTTATTTGATTAAAAAAAACGACCATGTATAGCAAGGCGTTTTTTATTTTGTTAAAAAAAAACGACCATGTATAGTAAGGCATTTTTTATTTTGTTAAAAAAACGACCATGTATAGTAAGGCGTTTTTTATTTGATTAAAAAAACGACCATGTATAGTAAGGCGTTTTTTATTTTGTTAAAAAAACGACCATGTATAGTAAGGCGTTTTTATTTTATTAAAAAAACGACCATGTATAGTAAGGCGTTTTTTATTTTGTTAAAAAAAAACCAACCATGTATAGTAAGGCGTTTTTATTTTGTTTAAAAAAATGACCATGTATAGTAAGGCGTTTTTTATTTTGTTAAAAAAACGACCATGTATAGTAAGGCGTTTTTATTTTGTTAAAAAAAAACGACCATGTATAGTAAGGCGTTTTTTATTTGATTAAAAAAAACGACCATGTATAGTAAGGCGTTTTTATTTTGTTAAAAAAAACGACCATGTATAGTAAGGCGTTTTTTATTTTGTTAAAAAAAAAAACAACCATGTATAGTAAGGCGTTTTTATTTTGTTAAAAAAAACGACCATGTATAGTAAGGCGTTTTTATTTTATTAAAAAAACGACCATGTATAGTAAGGCGTTTTTATTTTGTTAAAAAAAACGACCATGTATAGTAAGGTGTTTTTTTTCCCCTAAAAAAACGACAATGTATAGTAAGGCGTTTTTATTTTGTTAAAAAAACGACCATGTATAGTAAGGCGTTTTTTATTTTGTTAAAAAAACGACCATGTATAGTAAGGCGTTTTTTATTTGATTAAAAAAACGACCATGTATAGTAAGGTGTTTTTTATTTTGTTAAAAAAACGACCATGTATAGTAAGGTGGGTTTTTTTCCCCTAAAAAAACGACCATGTATAGTAAGGCGTTTTTATTTTGTTAAAAAAAACGACCATGTATAGAAAGGTGGGTTTTTTTCCCCTAAAAAAAAACGACCATGTATAGTAAGGCGTTTTTATTTTGTTAAAAAAAACGACCATGTATAGTAAGGCGTTTTTTATTTTGTTAAAAAAAAACAACCATGTATAGTAAGGCGTTTTTATTTTGTTAAAAAAAAACGACCATGTATAGTAAGGCGTTTTTATTTTATTAAAAAAACGACCATGTATAGTAAGGCGTTTTTATTTTGTTAAAAACAACAACCATGCATAGTAAGGTGTTTTTTTTTCCCCTAAAAAAACGACCATGTATAGTAAGGCGTTTTTATTTTGTTAAAAAAAACTACCATGTATAGTAAGGCGTTTTTTATTTGATTAAAAAAAACGACCATGTATAGCAAGGCGTTTTTTATTTAATTAAAAAAAAACGACCATGTATAGTAAGGCATTTTTTATTTTGTTAAAAAAACGACCATGTATAGTAAGATGGGTTTTTTTCCCCTAAAAAAACGACCATGTATAGTAAGGCGTTTTTTATTTTGTTAAAAAAACGACCATGTATAGTAAGGCGTTTTTTATTTTGTTAAAAAAACGACCATGTATAGTAAGGCGTTTTTATTTTGTTAAAAAAAAAACAACCATGTATAGTAAGGCGTTTTTATTTTGTTAAAAAAAAACGACCATGTATAGTAAGGTGTTTTTTTTTCCCCTAAAAAAACAAAAAAAACCAACCATGTATAGTAAGGCGTTTTTATTTTGTTAAAAAAAAACGACCATGTATAGTAAGGTGTTTTTTTTTCCCCTAAAAAAACGACCATGTATAGTAAGGCGTTTTTATTTTGTTAAAAAAACGACCATGTATAGTAAGGCGTTTTTTATTTTGTTAAAAAAACGACCATGTATAGTAAGGCGTTTTTTATTTGATTAAAAAAACGACCATGTATAGTAAGGTGTTTTTTATTTTGTTAAAAAAACGACCATGTATAGTAAGGTGGGTTTTTTCCCCCTAAAAAAACGACCATGTATAGTAAGGCGTTTTTATTTTGTTAAAAAAAACGACCATGTATAGAAAGGTGGGTTTTTTTCCCCTAAAAAAAACGACCATGTATAGTAAGGCGTTTTTATTTTGTTAAAAAAAACGACCATGTATAGTAAGGCGTTTTTTATTTTGTTAAAAAAAAACAACCATGTATAGTAAGGCGTTTTTATTTTGTTAAAAAAAACGACCATGTATAGTAAGGCGTTTTTATTTTATTAAAAAAACGACCATGTATAGTAAGGCGTTTTTATTTTGTTAAAAAAAACAACCATGCATAGTAAGGTGTTTTTTTTTCCCCTAAAAAAACGACCATGTATAGTAAGGCGTTTTTATTTTGTTAAAAAAACGACCATGTATAGTAAGGCGTTTTTTATTTGATTAAAAAAAACGACCATGTATAGCAAGGCGTTTTTTATTTAATTAAAAAAAAACGACCATGTATAGTAAGGCGTTTTTTATTTTGTTAAAAAAAATGACCATGTATAGTAAGGCGTTTTGTATGTATGTATGTATGTATAGTAAGGCGTTTTTTATTTTGTTAAAAAAACGACCATGTATAGTAAGGCGTTTTTTATTTTGTTAAAAAAACGACCATGTATAGTAAGGCGTTTTTATTTTGTTAAAAAAAAAACAACCATGTATAGTAAGGCGTTTTTATTTTGTTAAAAAAAACGACCATGTATAGTAAGGCGTTTTTATTTTGTTAAAAAAAACGACCATGTATAGTAAGGCGTTTTTTATTTGATTAAAAAAGCGACCATGTATAGTAAGGCGTTTTTTATTTTGTTAAAAAAAAACGACCATGTATAGTAAGGCGTTTTTGTTTTGTTAAAAAAACGACCATGTATAGTAAGGCGTTTTTTTTCCCCTAAAAAACGACCATGTATAGTAAGGCGTTTTTATTTTGTTAAAAAAAACGACCTTGTATAGTAAGGTGTTTTTTTTCCCCCTAAAAAAACGACCATGTATAGTAAGGCGTTTTTATTTTGTTAAAAAAACGACCATGTATAGTAAGGCGTTTTTATTTTATTAAAAAAACGACCATGTATAGTAAGGCGTTTTTATTTTGTTAAAAAAAACGACCATGTATAGTAAGATGGGGTTTTTTTCCCCTAAAAAAACGACCATGTATAGTAAGGCGTTTTTTATTTTGTTAAAAAAAATGACCATGTATAGTAAGGCGTTTTTTATTTTGTTAAAAAAAAACGACCATGTATAGTAAGGCGTTTTTTATTTGATTAAAAAAACGACCATGTATAGCAAGGCGTTTTTTATTTTGTTAAAAAAAAACGACCATGTATAGTAAGGCGTTTTTTATTTTGTTAAAAAAACGACCATGTATAGTAAGGCGTTTTTTATTTTGTTAAAAAAAACGACCATGTATAGTAAGGCGTTTTTATTTTGTTAAAAAAAACGACCATGTATAGTAAGGCGTTTTTTATTTGATTAAAAAAACGACCATGTATAGTAAGGCGTTTTTGTTTTGTTAAAAAAACGACCTTGTATAGTAAGGTGTTTTTTTTCCCCCTAAAAAAACGACCATGTATAGTAAGGCGTTTTTATTTTGTTAAAAAAACGACCATGTATAGTAAGGCGTTTTTTATTTTGTTAAAAAAAAACGACCATGTATAGTAAGGCGTTTTTTATTTTGTTAAAAAAACGACCATGTATAGTAAGGCGTTTTTTATTTTGTTAAAAAAAAACGACCATGTATAGTAAGGCGTTTTTTATTTGATTAAAAAAGCGACCATGTATAGTAAGGCGTTTTTGTTTTGTTAAAAAAACGACCATGTATAGTAAGGCGTTTTTTTCCCCCTAAAAAACGACCATGTATAGTAAGGCGTTTTTATTTTGTTAAAAAAAACGACCTTGTATAGTAAGGTGTTTTTTTTCCCCCTAAAAAAACGACCATGTATAGTAAGGCGTTTTTATTTTGTTAAAAAAACGACCATGTATAGTAAGGCGTTTTTTATTTTGTTAAAAAAACGACCATGTATAGTAAGGTTTTTTTTATTTTGTTAAAAAAAACGACCATGTATAGTAAGGCGTTTTTATTTTGTTAAAAAAAACGACCATGTATAGTAAGGCGTTTATTATTTTGTTAAAAAAAACGACCATGTATAGTAAGGCGTTTTTTATTTGATTAAAAAAACGACCATGTATAGCAAGGCGTTTTTTATTTTGTTAAAAAAAAACGACCATGTATAGTAAGGCGTTTTTTATTTTGTTAAAAAAACGACCATGTATAGTAAGGCGTTTTTTATTTTGTTAAAAAAAACGACCATGTATAGTAAGGCGTTTTTATTTTGTTAAAAAAACGACCATGTATAGTAAGGTGTTTTTTTTCCCCCTAAAAAAACGACCATGTATAGTAAGGCGTTTTTATTTTGTTAAAAAAAACGACCATGTATAGTAAGGCGTTTTTTATTTGATTAAAAAAGCGACCATGTATAGTAAGGCGTTTTTTATTTTGTTAAAAAAAAACGACCATGTATAGTAAGGCGTTTTTTATTTGATTAAAAAAGCGACCATGTATAGTAAGGCGTTTTTGTTTTGTTAAAAAAAACGACCATGTATAGTAAGGCGTTTTTTATTTTGTTAAAAAAAACGACCATGTATAGTAAGGCGTTTTTTATTTTGTTAAAAAAAACGACCATGTATAGTAAGGCGTTTTTTATTTGATTAAAAAAACGACCATGTATAGCAAGGCGTTTTTTATTTTGTTAAAAAAAAACAACCATGTATAGTAAGGCGTTTTTTATTTTGTTAAAAAAACGACCATGAATAGTAAGGCGTTTTTTATTTTGTTAAAAAAAACGACCATGTATAGTAAGGCGTTTTTATTTTGTTAAAAAAAACGACCATGTATAGTAAGGTGTTTTTTTTTCCCCTAAAAAAACGACCATGTATATAGTAAGGCGTTTTTATTTTGTTAAAAAAAACGACCATGTATAGTAAGGCGTTTTTTATTTGATTAAAAAAGCGACCATGTATAGTAAGGCGTTTTTTATTTTGTTAAAAAAAAACGACCATGTATAGTAAGGCGGTTTTTATTTTGTTAAAAAAAAACGACCATGTATAGTAAGGCGTTTTTATTTTGTTAAAAAAACGACCATGTATAGTAAGGTGTTTTTTTTTCCCCTAAAAAAACGACCATGTATATAGTAAGGCGTTTTTATTTTGTTAAAAAAAACGACCATGTATAGTAAGGCGTTTTTTATTTGATTAAAAAAGCGACCATGTATAGTAAGGCGTTTTTTATTTTGTTAAAAAAAAACGACCATGTATAGTAAGGCGTTTTTATTTTGTTAAAAAAAACGACCTTGTATAGTAAGGTGTTTTTTTTCCCCCTAAAAAAACGACCATGTATAGTAAGGCGTTTTTATTTTGTTAAAAAAACGACCATGTATAGTAAGGCGTTTTTATTTTGTTAAAAAAACGACCATGTATAGTAAGGCGTTTTTATTTTGTTAAAAAAACGACCATGTATAGTAAGGCGTTTTTTATTTTGTTAAAAAAACGACCATGTATAGTAAGGCGTTTTTATTTTGTTAAAAAAACGACCATGTATAGTAAGGCGTTTTTTATTTTGTTAAAAAAAACGACCATGTATAGTAAGGCGTTTTTATTTTGTTAAAAAAACGACCATGTATAGTAAGGCGTTTTTTATTTGATTAAAAAAAACGACCATGTATAGCAAGGCGTTTTTTATTTAATTAAAAAAAAACGACCATGTATAGTAAGGCGTTTTTTATTTTGTTAAAAAAAATGACCATGTATAGTAAGGCGTTTTGTATGTATGTATGTATGTATAGTAAGGCGTTTTTTATTTTGTTAAAAAAACGACCATGTATAGTAAGGCGTTTTTTATTTTGTTAAAAAAACGACCATGTATAGTAAGGCGTTTTTATTTTGTTAAAAAAAAAACAACCATGTATAGTAAGGCGTTTTTATTTTGTTAAAAAAAACGACCATGTATAGTAAGGCGTTTTTATTTTGTTAAAAAAAACGACCATGTATAGTAAGGCGTTTTTTATTTGATTAAAAAAGCGACCATGTATAGTAAGGCGTTTTTTATTTTGTTAAAAAAAAACGACCATGTATAGTAAGGCGTTTTTGTTTTGTTTAAAAAACGACCATGTATAGTAAGGCGTTTTTTTTCCCCTAAAAAACGACCATGTATAGTAAGGCGTTTTTATTTTGTTAAAAAAAATGACCTTGTATAGTAAGGTGTTTTTTTTCCCCCTAAAAAAACGACCATGTATAGTAAGGCGTTTTTATTTTGTTAAAAAAACGACCATGTATAGTAAGGCGTTTTTATTTTATTAAAAAAACGACCATGTATAGTAAGGCGTTTTTATTTTGTTAAAAAAAACGACCATGTATAGTAAGATGGGGTTTTTTTCCCCTAAAAAAACGACCATGTATAGTAAGGCGTTTTTTATTTTGTTAAAAAAAATGACCATGTATAGTAAGGCGTTTTTTATTTTGTTAAAAAAAACGACCATGTATAGTAAGGCGTTTTTTATTTGATTAAAAAAACGACCATGTATAGCAAGGCGTTTTTTTTTTTGTTAAAAAAAAACGACCATGTATAGTAAGGCGTTTTTTATTTTGTTAAAAAAACGACCATGTATAGTAAGGCGTTTTTTATTTTGTTAAAAAAAACGACCATGTATAGTAAGGCGTTTTTATTTTGTTAAAAAAAACGACCATGTATAGTAAGGCGTTTTTTATTTGATTAAAAAAACGACCATGTATAGTAAGGCGTTTTTGTTTTGTTAAAAAAACGACCTTGTATAGTAAGGTGTTTTTTTTCCCCCTAAAAAAACGACCATGTATAGTAAGGCGTTTTTATTTTGTTAAAAAAACGACCATGTATAGTAAGGCGTTTTTTATTTTGTTAAAAAAAAACGACCATGTATAGTAAGGCGTTTTTTATTTTGTTAAAAAAACGACCATGTATAGTAAGGCGTTTTTTATTTTGTTAAAAAAAACGACCATGTATAGTAAGGCGTTTTTTATTTGATTAAAAAAGCGACCATGTATAGTAAGGCGTTTTTGTTTTGTTAAAAAAACGACCATGTATAGTAAGGCGTTTTTTTCCCCCTAAAAAACGACCATGTATAGTAAGGCGTTTTTATTTTGTTAAAAAAAACGACCTTGTATAGTAAGGTGTTTTTTTTCCCCCTAAAAAAACGACCATGTATAGTAAGGCGTTTTTATTTTGTTAAAAAAACGACCATGTATAGTAAGGCGTTTTTTATTTTGTTAAAAAAACGACCATGTATAGTAAGGTTTTTTTTATTTTGTTAAAAAAAACGACCATGTATAGTAAGGCGTTTTTATTTTGTTAAAAAAAACGACCATGTATAGTAAGGCGTTTTTTATTTTGTTAAAAAAAACGACCATGTATAGTAAGGCGTTTTTTATTTGATTAAAAAAACGACCATGTATAGCAAGGCGTTTTTTATTTTGTTAAAAAAAAACGACCATGTATAGTAAGGCGTTTTTTATTTTGTTAAAAAAACGACCATGTATAGTAAGGCGTTTTTTATTTTGTTAAAAAAAACGACCATGTATAGTAAGGCGTTTTTATTTTGTTAAAAAAACGACCATGTATAGTAAGGTGTTTTTTTTCCCCCTAAAAAAACGACCATGTATAGTAAGGCGTTTTTATTTTGTTAAAAAAAACGACCATGTATAGTAAGGCGTTTTTTATTTGATTAAAAAAGCGACCATGTATAGTAAGGCGTTTTTTATTTTGTTAAAAAAAAACGACCATGTATAGTAAGGCGTTTTTGTTTTGTTAAAAAAACGACCATGTATAGTAAGGCGTTTTTTTCCCCCTAAAAAACGACCATGTATAGTAAGGCGTTTTTATTTTGTTAAAAAAAACGACCTTGTATAGTAAGGTGTTTTTTTTCCCCCTAAAAAAACGACCATGTATAGTAAGGCGTTTTTATTTTATTAAAAAAACGACCATGTATAGTAAGGCGTTTTTATTTTGTTAAAAAAAACGACCATGTATAGTAAGATGGGGTTTTTTCCCCTAAAAAAACGACCATGTATAGTAAGGCGTTTTTATTTTGTTAAAAAAACGACCATGTATAGTAAGGCGTTTTTTATTTTGTTAAAAAAAAACGACCATGTATAGTAAGGCGTTTTTTATTTTGTTAAAAAAACGACCATGTATAGTAAGGCGTTTTTTATTTTGTTAAAAAAAACGACCATGTATAGTAAGGCGTTTTTTATTTGATTAAAAAAGCGACCATGTATAGTAAGGCGTTTTTGTTTTGTTAAAAAAACGACCATGTATAGTAAGGCGTTTTTTTCCCCCTAAAAAACGACCATGTATAGTAAGGCGTTTTTATTTTGTTAAAAAAAACGACCTTGTATAGTAAGGTGTTTTTTTTCCCCCTAAAAAAACGACCATGTATAGTAAGGCGTTTTTATTTTGTTAAAAAAACGACCATGTATAGTAAGGCGTTTTTTATTTTGTTAAAAAAACGACCATGTATAGTAAGGTTTTTTTTATTTTGTTAAAAAAAACGACCATGTATAGTAAGGCGTTTTTATTTTGTTAAAAAAAACGACCATGTATAGTAAGGCGTTTTTTATTTTGTTAAAAAAAACGACCATGTATAGTAAGGCGTTTTTTATTTGATTAAAAAAACGACCATGTATAGCAAGGCGTTTTTTATTTTGTTAAAAAAAAACGACCATGTATAGTAAGGCGTTTTTTATTTTGTTAAAAAAACGACCATGTATAGTAAGGCGTTTTTATTTTGTTAAAAAAACGACCATGTATAGTAAGGTGTTTTTTTTCCCCCTAAAAAAACGACCATGTATAGTAAGGCGTTTTTATTTTGTTAAAAAAAACGACCATGTATAGTAAGGCGTTTTTTATTTGATTAAAAAAGCGACCATGTATAGTAAGGCGTTTTTTATTTTGTTAAAAAAAAACGACCATGTATAGTAAGGCGTTTTTGTTTTGTTAAAAAAACGACCATGTATAGTAAGGCGTTTTTTTCCCCCTAAAAAACGACCATGTATAGTAAGGCGTTTTTATTTTGTTAAAAAAAACGACCTTGTATAGTAAGGTGTTTTTTTTCCCCCTAAAAAAACGACCATGTATAGTAAGGCGTTTTTATTTTATTAAAAAAACGACCATGTATAGTAAGGCGTTTTTATTTTGTTAAAAAAAACGACCATGTATAGTAAGATGGGGTTTTTTCCCCTAAAAAAACGACCATGTATAGTAAGGCGTTTTTTATTTTGTTAAAAAAAACGACCATGTAGGGTAAGGCGTTTTTTATTTGATTAAAAAAAAACGACCATGTATAGTAAGGCGTTTTTTATTTTGTTAAAAAAAAACGACCATGTATAGTAAGGCGTTTTTATTTTGTTAAAAAAAACGACCATGTATAGTAAGATGGGTTTTTTTCCCCTAAAAAAACGACCATGTATAGTAAGGCGTTTTTTATTTTGTTAAAAAAAATGACCATGTATAGTAAGGCGTTTTTTATTTTGTTAAAAAAAACGACCATGTATAGTAAGGCGTTTTTTATTTGATTAAAAAAACGACCATGTATAGCAAGGCGTTTTTTATTTTGTTAAAAAAACGACCATGTATAGTAAGGCGTTTTTATTTTGTTAAAAAAAAAACCGACCATGTATAGTAAGGTGTTTTTTTTTCCCCTAAAAAAACGACCATGTATAGTAAGGCGTTTTTATTTTGTTAAAAAAAACGACCATGTATAGTAAGGCGTTTTTTATTTGATTAAAAAAGCGACCATGTATAGTAAGGCGTTTTTTATTTTGTTAAAAAAAAACGACCATGTATAGTAAGGCGTTTTTATTTTGTTAAAAAAACGACCATGTATAGTAAGGCGTTTTTTATTTTGTTAAAAAAACGACCATGTATAGTAAGGCGTTTTTTATTTTGTTAAAAAAAACGACCATGTATAGTAAGGCGTTTTTATTTTATTAAAAAAACGACCATGTATAGTAATTCGTTTTTATTTTGTTAAAAAAAACTACCATGTATAGTAAGATGGGTTTTTTTCCCCTAAAAAAACGACCATGTATAGTAAGGCGTTTTTTATTTTGTTAAAAAAAATGACCATGTATAGTAAGGCGTTTTTTATTTTGTTAAAAAAAACGACCATGTATAGTAAGGCGTTTTTTATTTGATTAAAAAAACGACCATGTATAGCAAGGCGTTTTTTATTTTGTTAAAAAAAAACGACCATGTATAGTAGGGCGTTTTTTATTTTGTTAAAAAAAAACGACCATGTATAGTAAGGCGTTTTTGTTTTGTTAAAAAAACGACCATGTATAGTAAGGCGTTTTTTTTTCCCCTAAAAAACGACCATGTATAGTAAGGCGTTTTTTATTTTGTTAAAAAAAAACGACCATGTATAGTAAGGCGTTTTTTATTTGATTAAAAAAGCGACCATGTATAGTAAGGCGTTTTTTATTTTGTTAAAAAAAATGACCATGTATAGTAAGGCGTTTTTTATTTTGTTAAAAAAAACGACCATGTATAGTAAGGCGTTTTTTATTTGATTAAAAAAACGACCATGTATAGCAAGGCGTTTTTTATTTTGTTAAAAAAAAAACGACCATGTATAGTAAGGCGTTTTTTATTTTGTTAAAAAAATGACCATGAATAGTAAGGCGTTTTTTATTTTGTTAAAAAAAACGACCATGTATAGTAAGGCGTTTTTATTTTGTTAAAAAAAACAACCATGTATAGTAAGGTGTTTTTTTTCCCCCTAAAAAAACGACCATGTATAGTAAGGCGTTTTTATTTTGTTAAAAAAAAACGACCATGTATAGTAAGGCGTTTTTTATTTGATTAAAAAAGCGACCATGTATAGTAAGGCGTTTTTTATTTTGTTAAAAAAAAACGACCATGTATAGTAAGGCGTTTTTGTTTTGTTAAAAAAACGACCATGTATAGTAAGGCGTTTTTTTTCCCCTAAAAAACGACCATGTATAGTAAGGCGTTTTTATTTTGTTAAAAAAACGACCATGTATAGTAAGGCGTTTTTTATTTTGTTAAAAAAACGACCATGTATAGTAAGGCGTTTTTTATTTTGTTAAAAAAAAACGACCATGTATAGTAAGGCGTTTTTATTTTGTTAAAAAAAACGACCATGTATAGTAAGATGGGGTTTTTTCCCCTAAAAAAACGACCATGTATAGTAAGGCGTTTTTATTTTGTTAAAAAAACGACCATGTATAGTAAGGCGTTTTTTATTTTGTTAAAAAAAAACGACCATGTATAGTAAGGCGTTTTTTATTTTGTTAAAAAAACGACCATGTATAGTAAGGCGTTTTTTATTTTGTTAAAAAAAACGACCATGTATAGTAAGGCGTTTTTTATTTGATTAAAAAAGCGACCATGTATAGTAAGGCGTTTTTGTTTTGTTAAAAAAACGACCATGTATAGTAAGGCGTTTTTTTCCCCCTAAAAAACGACCATGTATAGTAAGGCGTTTTTATTTTGTTAAAAAAAACGACCTTGTATAGTAAGGTGTTTTTTTTCCCCCTAAAAAAACGACCATGTATAGTAAGGCGTTTTTATTTTGTTAAAAAAACGACCATGTATAGTAAGGCGTTTTTTATTTTGTTAAAAAAACGACCATGTATAGTAAGGTTTTTTTTATTTTGTTAAAAAAAACGACCATGTATAGTAAGGCGTTTTTATTTTGTTAAAAAAAACGACCATGTATAGTAAGGCGTTTTTTATTTTGTTAAAAAAAACGACCATGTATAGTAAGGCGTTTTTTATTTGATTAAAAAAACGACCATGTATAGCAAGGCGTTTTTTATTTTGTTAAAAAAAAACGACCATGTATAGTAAGGCGTTTTTTATTTTGTTAAAAAAACGACCATGTATAGTAAGGCGTTTTTATTTTGTTAAAAAAACGACCATGTATAGTAAGGTGTTTTTTTTCCCCCTAAAAAAACGACCATGTATAGTAAGGCGTTTTTATTTTGTTAAAAAAAACGACCATGTATAGTAAGGCGTTTTTTATTTGATTAAAAAAGCGACCATGTATAGTAAGGCGTTTTTTATTTTGTTAAAAAAAAACGACCATGTATAGTAAGGCGTTTTTGTTTTGTTAAAAAAACGACCATGTATAGTAAGGCGTTTTTTTCCCCCTAAAAAACGACCATGTATAGTAAGGCGTTTTTATTTTGTTAAAAAAAACGACCTTGTATAGTAAGGTGTTTTTTTTCCCCCTAAAAAAACGACCATGTATAGTAAGGCGTTTTTATTTTATTAAAAAAACGACCATGTATAGTAAGGCGTTTTTATTTTGTTAAAAAAAACGACCATGTATAGTAAGATGGGGTTTTTTCCCCTAAAAAAACGACCATGTATAGTAAGGCGTTTTTTATTTTGTTAAAAAAAACGACCATGTAGGGTAAGGCGTTTTTTATTTGATTAAAAAAAAACGACCATGTATAGTAAGGCGTTTTTTATTTTGTTAAAAAAAAACGACCATGTATAGTAAGGCGTTTTTATTTTGTTAAAAAAAACGACCATGTATAGTAAGATGGGTTTTTTTCCCCTAAAAAAACGACCATGTATAGTAAGGCGTTTTTTATTTTGTTAAAAAAAATGACCATGTATAGTAAGGCGTTTTTTATTTTGTTAAAAAAAACGACCATGTATAGTAAGGCGTTTTTTATTTGATTAAAAAAACGACCATGTATAGCAAGGCGTTTTTTATTTTGTTAAAAAAACGACCATGTATAGTAAGGCGTTTTTATTTTGTTAAAAAAAAAACCGACCATGTATAGTAAGGTGTTTTTTTTTCCCCTAAAAAAACGACCATGTATAGTAAGGCGTTTTTATTTTGTTAAAAAAAACGACCATGTATAGTAAGGCGTTTTTTATTTGATTAAAAAAGCGACCATGTATAGTAAGGCGTTTTTTATTTTGTTAAAAAAAAACGACCATGTATAGTAAGGCGTTTTTATTTTGTTAAAAAAACGACCATGTATAGTAAGGCGTTTTTTATTTTGTTAAAAAAACGACCATGTATAGTAAGGCGTTTTTTATTTTGTTAAAAAAAACGACCATGTATAGTAAGGCGTTTTTATTTTATTAAAAAAACGACCATGTATAGTAATTCGTTTTTATTTTGTTAAAAAAAACTACCATGTATAGTAAGATGGGTTTTTTTCCCCTAAAAAAACGACCATGTATAGTAAGGCGTTTTTTATTTTGTTAAAAAAAATGACCATGTATAGTAAGGCGTTTTTTATTTTGTTAAAAAAAACGACCATGTATAGTAAGGCGTTTTTTATTTGATTAAAAAAACGACCATGTATAGCAAGGCGTTTTTTATTTTGTTAAAAAAAAACGACCATGTATAGTAGGGCGTTTTTTATTTTGTTAAAAAAAAACGACCATGTATAGTAAGGCGTTTTTGTTTTGTTAAAAAAACGACCATGTATAGTAAGGCGTTTTTTTTTCCCCTAAAAAACGACCATGTATAGTAAGGCGTTTTTTATTTTGTTAAAAAAAAACGACCATGTATAGTAAGGCGTTTTTTATTTGATTAAAAAAGCGACCATGTATAGTAAGGCGTTTTTTATTTTGTTAAAAAAAATGACCATGTATAGTAAGGCGTTTTTTATTTTGTTAAAAAAAACGACCATGTATAGTAAGGCGTTTTTTATTTGATTAAAAAAACGACCATGTATAGCAAGGCGTTTTTTATTTTGTTAAAAAAAAAACGACCATGTATAGTAAGGCGTTTTTTATTTTGTTAAAAAAATGACCATGAATAGTAAGGCGTTTTTTATTTTGTTAAAAAAAACGACCATGTATAGTAAGGCGTTTTTATTTTGTTAAAAAAAACAACCATGTATAGTAAGGTGTTTTTTTTCCCCCTAAAAAAACGACCATGTATAGTAAGGCGTTTTTATTTTGTTAAAAAAAAACGACCATGTATAGTAAGGCGTTTTTTATTTGATTAAAAAAGCGACCATGTATAGTAAGGCGTTTTTTATTTTGTTAAAAAAAAACGACCATGTATAGTAAGGCGTTTTTGTTTTGTTAAAAAAACGACCATGTATAGTAAGGCGTTTTTTTTCCCCTAAAAAACGACCATGTATAGTAAGGCGTTTTTATTTTGTTAAAAAAACGACCATGTATAGTAAGGCGTTTTTTATTTTGTTAAAAAAACGACCATGTATAGTAAGGCGTTTTTTATTTTGTTAAAAAAAAACGACCATGTATAGTAAGGCGTTTTTATTTTATTAAAAAAACGACCATGTATAGTAAGGCGTTTTTATTTTGTTAAAAAAAACGACCATGTATAGTAAGATGGGTTTTTTTCCCCTAAAAAAACGACCATGTATAGTAAGGCGTTTTTTATTTTGTTCAAAAAAATGACCATGTATAGTAAGGCGTTTTTTATTTTGTTAAAAAAACGACCATGTATAGTAAGGCGTTTTTTATTTGATTAAAAAAACGACCATGTATAGCAAGGCGTTTTTTATTTTGTTAAAAAAAAAACGACCATGTATAGTAAGGCGTTTTTTATTTTGTTAAAAAAACGACCATGTATAGTAAGGCGTTTTTTATTTGATTAAAAAAACGACCATGTATAGCACGGCGTTTTTTATTTTGTTAAAAAAAAACGACCATGTATAGTAAGGCGTTTTTTATTTTGTTAAAAAAACGACCATGTATAGTAAGATGGGTTTTTTTCCCCTAAAAAAACGACCATGTATAGTAAGGCGTTTTTTATTTTGTTAAAAAAAATGACCATGTATAGTAAGGCGTTTTTTATTTTGTTAAAAAAAACGACCATGTATAGTAAGGCGTTTTTTATTTGATTAAAAAAACGACCATGTATAGCAAGGCGTTTTTTATTTTGTTAAAAAAAAAACGACCATGTATAGTAAGGCGTTTTTTATTTTGTTAAAAAAACGACCATGTATAGTAAGGCGTTTTTTATTTTGTTAAAAAAAACGACCATGTATAGTAAGGCGTTTTTATTTTGTTAAAAAAAACGACCATGTATAGTAAGGTGTTTTTTTTTCCCCTAAAAAAACGACCATGTATAGTAAGGCGTTTTTATTTTGTTAAAAAAAAACGACCATGTATAGTAAGGCGTTTTTTATTTGATTAAAAAAGCGACCATGTATAGTAAGGCGTTTTTTATTTTGTTAAAAAAAAACGACCATGTATAGTAAGGCGTTTTTGTTTTGTTAAAAAAGCGACCATGTATAGTAAGGCGTTTTTTTCCCCCTAAAAAACGACCATGTATAGTAAGGCGTTTTTATTTTGTTAAAAAAACGACCATGTATAGTAAGCCGTTTTTTATTTTGTTAAAAAAACGACCATGTATAGTAAGGCGTTTTTTATTTTGTTAAAAAAAACGACCATGTATAGTAAGGCGTTTTTATTTTATTAAAAAAACGACCATGTATAGTAAGGCGTTTTTATTTTGTTAAAAAAAACGACCATGTATAGTAAGATGGGTTTTTTTCCCCTAAAAAAACGACCATGTATAGTAAGGCGTTTTTTATTTTGTTCAAAAAAAATGACCATGTATAGTAAGGCGTTTTTTATTTTGTTAAAAAAACGACCATGTATAGCAAGGCGTTTTTTATTTTGTTAAAAAAAAAACGACCATGTATAGTAAGGCGTTTTTTATTTGATTAAAAAAGCGACCATGTATAGTAAGGCGTTTTTTATTTTGTTAAAAAAAAACGACCATGTATAGTAAGGCGTTTTTGTTTTGTTAAAAAAACGACCATGTATAGTAAGGCGTTTTTTTTCCCCTAAAAAACGACCATGTATAGTAAGGCGTTTTTATTTTGTTAAAAAAACGACCATGTATAGTAAGGCGTTTTTTATTTTGTTAAAAAAACGACCATGTATAGTAAGGCGTTTTTTATTTTGTTAAAAAAAACGACCATGTATAGTAAGGCGTTTTTATTTTATTAAAAAAACGACCATGTATAGTAAGGCGTTTTTATTTTGTTAAAAAAAACGACCATGTATAGTAAGGCGTTTTTATTTTATTAAAAAAACGACCATGTATAGTAAGGCGTTTTTATTTTGTTAAAAAAAACGACCATGTATAGTAAGATGGGTTTTTTTCCCCTAAAAAAACGACCATGTATAGTAAGGCGTTTTTTATTTTGTTAAAAAAAATGACCATGTATAGTAAGGCGTTTTTTATTTTGTTAAAAAAACGACCATGTATAGTAAGGCGTTTTTTATTTGATTAAAAAAGCGACCATGTATAGCAAGGCGTTTTTTATTTTGTTAAAAAAAAAAACGACCATGTATAGTAAGGCGTTTTTTATTTTGTTAAAAAAACGACCATGTATAGTAAGGCGTTTTTTATTTGATTAAAAAAACGACCATGTATAGCAAGGCGTTTTTTATTTTGTTAAAAAAAAACGACCATGTATAGTAAGGCGTTTTTATTTTGTTAAAAAAAACGACCATGTATAGTAAGGCGTTTTTTATTTGATTAAAAAAGCGACCATGTATAGTAAGGCGTTTTTATTTTGTTAAAAAAAACGACCATGTATAGTAAGGCGTTTTTTATTTTGTTAAAAAAAAACGACCATGTATAGTAAGGCATTTTTTATTTTGTTAAAAAAAACGACCATGTATAGTAAGGCGTTTTTTATTTGATTAAAAAAACGACCATGTATAGTAAGGCGTTTTTTATTTTGTTAAAAAAACGACCATGTATAGTAAGGCGTTTTTTATTTTGTTAAAAAAAACGACCATGTATAGTAAGGCGTTTTTATTTTGTTAAAAAAAACTACCATGTATAGTAAGGTGTTTTTTTTTCCCCTAAAAAAACGACCATGTATAGTAAGGCGTTTTTATTTTGTTAAAAAAAACGACCATGTATAGTAAGGCGTTTTTTATTTTGTTAAAAAAAAACGACCATGTATAGTAAGGCATTTTTTATTTTGTTAAAAAAAACGACCATGTATAGTAAGGCGTTTTTTATTTGATTAAAAAAACGACCATGTATAGTAAGGCGTTTTTTATTTTGTTAAAAAAAAACGACCATGTATAGTAAGGCGTTTTTGTTTTGTTAAAAAAACGACCATGTATAGTAAGCCGTTTTTTATTTGATTAAAAAAACGACCATGTATCGTAAGGCGTTTTTTTTCCCCTAAAAAACGACCATGTATAGTAAGGCGTTTTTATTTTGTTAAAAAAACGACCATGTATAGTAAGGCGTTTTTTTTCCCCTAAAAAACGACCATGTATAGTAAGGCGTTTTTATTTTGTTAAAAAAACGACCATGTATAGTAAGGCGTTTTTTATTTGATTAAAAAAACGACCATGTATCGTAAGGCGTTTTCTTTTTCTTTTTTTTAAACGACTGTGTTTCGTAAGGCCTTTTTATTTATTTTTTAGTAATTTTATTTTCCTATTTTCTGACTGAGAAGTATTCTTATTAAAGTGAAACACAGCAAGTCACTTGAATGAAGAACAATTAATGGTGATTGTTTGTTGAAGATACAGATGTGCAATAAAAAAAAAAAAAATCCCTTCTTGCTTGTGGCCCCTGGGAAAGTTGCCCCGCCACTGTGAAGAGTCGGCGCGATGATGTCGACGCGTTAGCGGGCGTCTGACGAGGTGTCCTGTTCCGTCAGGTGGGCGTGTTGCTGCTCCTGGCGGGGATCGCGGCGCTCAACCGCGTCCGCATGGAGATCCCCCTGGAGAAGGAGAACCAGGAGAAGCTGGTCAAGTTCATGATCCGCATCGGCGTCTTCTCCGTGCTCTACCTGGTGCCGCTGCTGAGCGTTCTGGCCTGCTACCTGTACGAGAACAGCCACAGGACCGTCTGGGAGACCACCTGGGTCCAGGAGAAGTGTCGCCACTACCACATCCCTTGCCCCTACCAGGTATTTGCAATATAGGAACTCAAAGCAGCGTTCGCGAATTCGGCTCAAACTCAAAAGGCAGAATTGAGATTTCGCTCAAAAAATCAGGTGGAGCAGAGCCGCCGCCCCGACCTGTCCCTCTTCCTGATCAAGTACGTGATGATGCTGATCGTGGGGATCCCGTCCGTCTTCTGGGTGGGCAGCAAGAAGACCTGCTTCGAGTGGGCCAGCTTCTTCCACGGAAAGCGACGCAAAGAGTACGACAACACGGCAACGTACACGCACACCTTTCACACTTTCCACAAAGGATGAGAGCACACTGTTGTCTTTTTGTGCGCTTCGAGTTATGCAATTGCATTTGAAATATCAGATAGGGGGCAGAAAGGAACTGAAGGTTAACTGCGTGAGTGTGTTGAAACTAACCTCATACTACGCTCTAAAACCAGTCGGGTCAAAAATAACCCAATTTGGGTCAAAAAGGCTTGGGTTAATCATTGAAATCAAAAAGATGGCTCAGATGAATAACCCATTAAACAACCGAAAAAAATGAGTTTGGGGTTATTCTTTTGACCCAACTTTTTGGTTTACGTGCATAACCCAAAAAATTGGGCCGGTCTCAAAAATAAATAAATAAATAAATAAAAGGTGTTTATTCAACCAACTTTTTGGTTTACAAAGTAAATAAATAACCCAAAACATTGGTTCGTTCCCAAAATGGACTGTTTTGTGGCATTTGACGCAACTTTTGGTTTAACTAAACCAAAATGTTGTCGTCCCTGTTTGAACCAATTTGGGTTATTTTTTACCCAATTTTTTGTTTTCATGCACACCCCAAAATGCTGTGTCAATTATTCCCCCCAAAATTTATTCGTTTGGTTTAAAAAAAAATTACAAATTAAAAATAAGAATGGTTTAATAGACGCCGAAATGTTTAAAGAAATAAATCAAAACGTCGGTCCCTTTTTGACTCAATTTGGGTTATTTTTGACTGGTTGTTTTTTAAAAAATAAAAATAAAAAAATAAAAAATGCCTAACACCTCATGGTTGTTTTAAAAGACAAAAACAAAAAACAAAAAAAGCATGACTATACATGGTTTAAAAAAACAAAACAAAAAAAAAAAAACCTGAAAGCATTCGAGTTTTTGTTTTCATGCACAACCCAAAATGATGGTTCAGTCCCCCCAAAATGTAGTTTTGTTCATTTAAAAAATGGGTTATTTATTTGAACCAACTTTTTGGTTGAAAGAAATAAACCAAAACATTGGATTGGTCCCGTTCTGACCCAATGTGGTTATTTTTGACCCAAATTTTTGTTTTCATGCACAACCCAAAATGTTGGGTCAGTCCCCCAAAATGTAGTTAAAAAAAATATATATATATATCAACCAACTTTTTGGTTGATATAAACAAACTAAAATGTTGGGTCGGTCACCAATTTAAGTTATTTTTGCAACTGTTTTCAGAGTGTAAAATAAAAAACATTTTCGTTAACAGAGTAAAATACAAATGTGTGTGAAAACAAACAAACAACAAAACCTAACTTCAACAACAGCAAAATTGTAAAAAATGGTCCCAAGTGGTCGGTCCTTGTAAAAGCGGCTCCTTCTCCAACCGCCAGCCCCCCACCTCAAGAGCGTTGAGCACGTCTCCCAGCGACACGCCCGCTCACCCGTCTCTCCTCTCCTCCCTCGCCCCTCACCCGCCCGCCTTCCCGCTGTCCCTCCCCGCCTCCCTGCGCCTCTCCCCGCCCCCTCCCCAGCGCCATGGTGGATAGCCGGCAGGTCCCGCGGGAGCCCGACTTCGCCCGTTTGCTACTGAGGGACCCCCAGGCGCCCGTGGCGAGGAAGTCGCGCGGTACGTCCACGCAGGGCACGTCCACGCACGCCTCCTCCACCCACCTGGCCATGCTGGACGAGCCCCCCAGCGGCGGAAGCAGCCGGGCCGGCTCGCTCCGCAGCGGCCGCTCCAAGTTGAGCAGCTACCACGGGAGCCTGCGCCGCACCCGGGACGGCGGGTAAGCCCTTCGCCAAGATGCTCCTCGGCCAGTTCAGCATTTATTCCACATTTTCTTCATTTCTTCCATCATCATCATCATCATCATCATCATCAGATACACGGCCTCCAGCTTCCAAGCGTGCGACGAGCGCACGCCCTACGGCAGCATGCCCCACCTGGACGACCCGTCCCGGACGAGACACCTAAGCACCGATCGCCTGGACGCTCTGTCGCGGCATGGCTCCGCCCACTTGCTGGACATCCAGTCGCGGCACAGCAGCAGCGTCAGGGACCTAAGCTGCGTCCCCCAACCGGCGCTGGGGGGCCCCGGAAACGGCATTCACAGGATGCTGGAGGAAGACGGGGCTTGAAACAGAGCTGCGGACGTGCGCTCGATCCTTTTTTTTTTTTTTTGGTGCCAGACGTCCGAGCCAAGACTCATCATAACAGACTTGAAAATGATTTTTGGATTTGACGTCACGGTGATGAGAAATCCAAAGACCCGCCGGCTACTTTTTGGATGGTTTTATTACACCTTTTGGAAGCTCCTGATGGTCTCTTGCTCTCGATTAGTGACGAGTTGGGCTTTTTTTTTTTTTTTTTGTGTTGATCAGCAGGACAGACTGAATCCGATTGGCTTGCTGAAATCCATCCATTCAAAACATTTTCATGCTTGTGAAAGAATTCTTACACCACGTGTTTCAAAATAAGGGGCGGGGTCGGGAAATGTCAGGGCTAAATCCAAACTCAAAATAAGGGGCTGGGGTTGGGAAATGTCAGGGCTGAATCGAAACTCCTACCTTTGCAACCTGAACAACCAGACCAGACCGATTTATTAAAGGTTTGCATGTGCAAAAATGGGATGCCAAATGTGATAAATGCTGTACAAGGATTGTATGCAAATAGATACATGCGCTCATTTTACATATTTTTTGAAATGCCAGAAACAAAAAATCATCGGGAAATTATGTGGGGACTTGTTATAGATGACAATTTTAGTAGCGTGGATACGCCATTTTGCACCTGCTATTTGGGATCTTTGTAAATCAGGCTCAAAATGGTTGCTGGTCAAATCGGAATAGTGAGTTATTGCTTGTACTGTAGACGAGGGGTGGGCCAACTTTTTAAATTCCATTTTTTACATTCATTTTTGCTTTCATTTACATCAAAGAATGGGTAATTTATCCCAACAAATAAAATACAATATAAACATGTAACGTATCTTCGTAGAACTGGTTACCTAAAATGGAGAAGAAAAAAAACAAAAAAAAACAAAACATGACATTTTTACCTCATCTACAATTGAATTTCACATTTAAAATTCAAAAGTGGCACTGTTTGCCCACCCCAGTGTTAGAACATTTTTTCCCCTGCTGGCTACAAGCTGTGCATAATGTAAAAAATATTCTTGGTTTGTTCATTTTTTTTTTATTTTTTTTTATAATAAATGGAAAAGAACAAGCATGTGTTGGCTAAACAAATCACACCCAAACACACGCGGTGTATCTGTAACAGCCCTCCGCTTTATTGAAATACATCGGAGTCAGGTTAATATGAGTTGTCCACAGAAATGTGGCAGCCAGTTCCATACATTTTGTTTTGACCTTACACCTTAAATATTTTTGTGCAAAAAGAATCTACATCACCTGTAGTGGGTTATCCTCAGTAAAACGCCCAAACCGTTTTAAAAATAATAATAATAAAATAAAATAAAATAAAAAGCAAATCCAAGGGAAAACAAACCAAAAAAAACCAAATGATTACATCTATAACATGCAAAACTGTACAAATTATTACAAAGCAATCCTAGAAAACAACCAAAGTGTATTATGATATGAAAGAGCAAAACATAGTATTGTAGATAAGACCTCACTGAAATGCAAAGGCAATTGATTTTTTTTTTTTCTTAAGTTTTTCTCTCCACAGCAGCCCTAAAAACCATTTTTTTTCTTTTTTTTTAAAATCCACTCCTGCCATAAAATCATCATATTGCTTCCGTTTCCTGAGTTAGTCCATCTTCTCATCGGGATCATTTTATTCATCTGTACAACAATGGCCAATAAAAAGGTCGTCCTCGCTCTGAGATAATACATTCCACATGCCGCGAGCTCGGGAGGTGCTTTCAATCAGAATCAAATCGATTTTGTTAGTAACGCAACTAAAAGGATAATGCACATGTGTGGAATAGTGTTTTGAAAAAAGAAAACTGAATGAAGAGGAATGACCACAATGTATTTTTTTTGTTTCCCTGACAACCACACTTGTGACACAATAGCATATTAGAAGCACACTGTAGTGTTGTGAATATTTGAGTTTAATATTCACATGGTAATGTCACGCTTGAGGACACTTTGCATCCAAGAAACAAATGGGAAAAAAAAAAAAAAAAAGCAGCTATGAAAAGCAGATTGGATTGTGACTGGGAGGCCATAACGATGCGGGTTTTCCCTCACTTTCGACATTCTTTTGTTTTTTTTTAACCACTTTTTTTTTTCCTTCTCATAAACGAGCAAATGATCCTCAATCCAAGCAAAGGCTAAAAAGTCCCGATGTTGCCCTCCGCCATTTTGTTTTTGGTTACCGCACGCACACTCCAACATCCCCTCAGTGCGTATGCGTGTTCATCCACATTTTCACTCAAATGCAAACACAAATATTGGGGGGGGGGACAAAAAAAAAAAAAAAAAGTGTCATCGAAATAAGAACATCAAACAAAATAAAAGTTTTAAAACAGATTCCGTGTGAATAAAAAAAAAAAAAAAAGCCCAAATCACTCAAGAATAAAAGAAGGAAAATAAAATGTATATTTCCCCGTGTAGTTCTCTATAGTATTTCCTTATCATATATTACTCTCTACTTTGAACTTATGTACATTATTGTGGTTGGGCAAAGTAGACCCCTTTGATGAGGATGAGCGATGAGGTCATCCGCTTTATTTTGAAACGGAGCATAAAGTCACCGCACGTAGTGGCAAGTTTAGTGTTAGCAAAGTTTGCAGCTTGGTTGGGGAGGCGGGGCTTTTGGGGCCACCGCGCAAAACGAACGCTTGTACTCTAAAATTGATAAATAAATTAAAATATTGTCCCCTAAAACCCAAAAGGCTCCTATGTACAAATACAAATCTCTTTTTTTTTTTTTCCTATTCTGTCTTTGCATGTGAATGAGGCAAGGAGGGGGGCGTGTCAGTTGATGCTGAAAAAGGAAGGGTGCGTTTGATTCGGACACCACGTCGCACCCCAGAAACAACCGTGGAAGGGGGAAGGGGGCCGAGAGGTACATTTGTGTGTCAATTGGTCCGGGCCGGCTCATGTGTCCCAGCCCATGCGGTCAGTGCTCTCCAAGGACAGCGACTTGGTCTTGTGAGGCGAGGCCGGGCTGGGGGGGCTGCTGAAGGTGGAGCTGTTGGAGGCCGTCGAGTGGCGGGGGGAGTCAGAGTCCTGCAAAAGAAAAATTCAAGTAATAATTAAGATGATTATTTTTTTTGGGGGGGGGATCATCTCTGTCGCCGTGGTAACCGTATGCACATGGAGGGTGGGTGATCACAAAATGCATGATGGCAGAAAATGGAAGATAAATTGACAGCAAACTAACCAGTGATGTAGAGAACACAAATACATTTTTCTTATATTCGAGTTTCTTTCCTTGAGAAACGCAAAACCATCAAAAGATATCAAAGGCGTGTCACCCGGACAACTGTCAGACTGAATTCAACTGAACATCTTTGGAGAGATCAAAAAAATCAAAATGGCGAACATCCCGTTCAGTTTAGCTAGCTGCTAGCATATGGCTCCAAAAGACTTTAAAACAACTGTACAAGGCACAACTGAAGCTTTTTTTGTTTTGTTTTTGTTTTTTAAATTTCTTAAACAATCTCTAATGTATTGATCTTTATGGCAAGTCTGATGTGTGTGCAAAGTTTCATGATTAACGCCATTAAAAGCAGCATCATTTTTCTTTGCAAAAACAACATCGCCACGGCAACAGCAGGCAACGAAATGAAAAGATTTCATTAACTTTTCATATTAACCATCTTTAGATGAAACAGAAAATTTGAAGATGATCAGATAAATTCCTTAGGAGTCATTTGTTAAAAGTAGTGTTGTTCCGATACCGTTTTTTTGGCCCCAGATACCAATTCCGATACCCAGCTTTGCAGTATCGGCCGATACTGACACCATACAGATACTTTTTTTTTTTTTCAACATGACAAAGCTGCCCTGCATTGGTTCAGAGCATTCAAGGGCCAATAGGATTTCTTAGATCAGCATGCAGTGAATATGTCACACATCAGTGAATGTCGTGCACAAGATGCTGCATCCAAAGTCCTATATTTGTGTCGGAAATAATGGTATCGGCATGTTATATGTAAGTACTCACAGATACCACTCGATTTAATGCAGTATCGGGGCCTCTGGCCGATACCAGTATCGGAACAACACTAGTTAAAAGGCCAAAAGCTGCTTTGGAGATGCTCTTACAGTCAAAAAAAAAAAAAAGTACCAACCAACAACAGGCCCATTTTTGAGAAATGTTTGTTTGTTTACGTGCCTTGGTCCAATAAAGTTTTGCAATGTCCTGTTTAGTCCTAATCCAACAAAGTGCATAAGTCAAACACGGTTAAAGGCAGATGAGAAGTACGCTGAACGATTGGCTGAGTGGAAGCAGACATGCTGCGTGATTGGCTGAGTGGGCGTGAAAGCAACAAAAAGCAACAAAGGGGATGCGAGCGAGCGAACGTCACGCTAAAAATGTTGTGACGAGGCGTCCGCAAATGTGGCCAAACACAAACCCAATCCCGGTGGGATGCATGGAACACACACACACGCACGCTAACGCACACACGCCTTGTCGGGTGCTCCGGCTCGTGTTGTCGTTGCGGTCGTTGACATTACCTTCATCTTACTAAGCAAGGTCCTTAAAGCCCTTTTCAGATCGGGGGTCTTCTCCGACGGCGAAACCGCCTGCCACTGCAGAGGAGAGTTCAGACTCAGCGCCGCGCCCACGGACAGCATGCTGGGGCGGGGGGGATGAGGGTGCGAGAAATGGGGCAAAAAATGGGATCGGGCGGCTTCTGGTGGAGGAATGGGGTGGGCTTGTTTAGATGGGGGTCAGAGGTCACCCATAACCAAACAACTAGAGCGCCTTCCTGTTCAACGCGACTTTCCTTTTCACACAACAGGAAGTGAGAATGGAGGCTAAAACCCAGCCAATGGAACACCACGAGGTTGGGGGGTGGGGGGGGGGGGGACACCTGACGAGAGTCAAGATCAGCATGACATCACAGGGGGCCGACCAATCAGCAGGTTGGAACGGGAGGATGAGCTAAAAGCGCCTGCTGGGGTGCTGGTGGCGGATGGGAGGGGGGATGAGCGACAACTATGACCGTGACGCGACGTGACGTGCACTGACCTCTCTGTCAAACTGCGACAGGGGGGCTTCCCCGCAGTCCACGCCGCCGCCCGAGGACAGCGAGCTCTCCGAGGGCGAGGTCATGGCCTGCCGCTTGGAGCTGTAGCTTCCGCCCGACAGCTCGCGACGCAGGGCGCTGCCGTTCTGCGAGGACGAGCCTGTGACGACAGCAAGTCGGAGCTTGAGGAGGCGGGGCGGGGCGGGGCAGGGGGCGGGGAATGGCGTCGGCCACTCACGTATGCCCAGTCCGCTGCTGGCGCTCATGGAGCGGCCCGGCTCCGCCTTGTTCTTGGTGATGGAAGGGATGCTGACCGAACCGCTGAAGCCTGCGCGGCTCTCCTGGATGCGCACATTCTGAATTAAAGCATAAATTATTATTATACTATTATACTTCGTTGAGATTTTAATTGCTCAATCACGAGTGACGCTTATTTTTTTTTTCTTTTGACATGAATATGTTCCATGCAGAATAAATTCTACTTAATCCCACTATGAATTAGGTGCTTGTGTAGCATTGTGTTCAGCATGACAACACGAGTTTAAGTACCATGGGCAGGTCCTTGAGGATCTGGATCCCGTCGCCCGGTCCCATGTGAGCAACATGGTTGAAGTTTGTGGGGTTGGAGATCAGCTTGTTCCTCATCTCTGGATCCCGCAGCATCTCTCTGCAGCCACAAAAACAAGTTTTCGGTGATGCTATTCCAAGTATAATATTTATTTCAATAGAAGAGAATCTGTGTCTGCACCTCCTCTGCTGAAGTCGTTCTTCCTCAGGCACCCTGAAGGAGAAGCGTCTCTTATTGTTCATGCTGCGTACCATCTGCTTCCTGCTGTTGTCTGACGTCTCCGGGACGACAAGCTCGTCGCCCTCTGGAAGATCACAACAAAGCCACGGGCATGTTGAACATCAGTGACTACAAAGCGCTTCGCACATCTGGTGGTAAAAGAACATGCAGGCGACGGCAAGTCCGTATACGACACTCGTGTGAAATGAACACAAAAGCGAGCTCAGTAGTTTTACAGCTGATCGTTTTTCATGTCAAATGAATGAGCTGAAAATGCACGTAGGACATCTTACCAGCTGTTTTATTTCGAAAGTAGATGAGCCGCACCGTTTCCAACCCCAACAGGTTCAGGGAGCCGTCAACATTCAAAGGTCGCACCTGTAATCAAGTCCAGTCTGCAGTCAGTCTGCATTTTGTAATTTCCAATTTCCTCCACAAGAGGGAGACAAACCCTTTCACTGAAGGTCCAAACGGCCACTTTTGATCAGTTTATTTCCACTTACAGACATGAAATGAAACCATCTGAAATGTATCATTTGAACCATGTGGTATACCTTCTTTAGTGGGATGGTCTGAATCCATTCCATGGTGTTGACATCAAACACATCAACTGCATTCTCACTGTACACTGACAGGTAAGGGGCATTGTAGCCTGAATCAGGGGGAAAAAAACAAAACATTTGTTATTGGTTCCACATTTCTGTTAAGGTCACATCAACTTAAAGAGATACTTCACTTATTTAGCCCATTATAGCAATAAAAAGTTAATATTTTGTCTATAATTAATAATAATAATCACCTGTTTTCTAGGTTTGGTCATGTGATATTCACAAGCTGCGCTGTGATTGGTTACCTGAACCCTTGTGATGTCATTTTCCGTCAACAGCAAGTTGCAAGATGTGTTTTTAAAGGTACTAATTGTACATGAAAAATAATGAAAATATCAAATTTATTATCGGCAAAATAATGTTTGAGTGGCAAAAATGGCTAAATAAGTAAAGTATCCCTTTATTAACTCGAAGACTTACAGGCGCCGTTCGGCACAGCGGGCCACATGAGCTCCTGCTGGCGTGACCTGCGACCTTGCGAGTCCACGTACACGCCGATGGCACTGAAGCACAGCAACAACTCCTTGCTGGAGATCTCCACGGCGCAAAGGGCATCCAGGTTCTGCTGAGGGATAAATGCCAGCGTGTGATCCTCGGGATGGAGCAGGCTGACTGGAGGCACGTCGCCGTGGACACTGATGGAGAAGGTTGTTAGTCGCAATTGATGAAAAGAAGGAGCGCAAAGCGGATCAAGTACCTGTAGCGGGTGAAG
This sequence comes from Festucalex cinctus, assembly GCF_051991245.1. NCBI lineage: Eukaryota > Metazoa > Chordata > Actinopteri > Syngnathiformes > Syngnathidae > Festucalex > Festucalex cinctus. Next base: position 6,591,248 of record NC_135431.1, on the reverse strand, counting down.
CCCGACTGGTAGCCCACGTAGAGCCGCTCGTTGAGCAGACCCATCCACTGGACGAGCCCTGGAGCCTGCAGCTCCCGCAGCCGACGGTGGCGGACTTTGCTCTTGTTCACCTGCAGTGCAAAGAGGCCATATTGGATAAGCAAAAAAACACAGCAACGAGTGAAGCGTAATGTCAAATTTGGACCCAACCTCATAACACATGATTTGCCGCTTCATGGCCACACAGAGACAAGTGAGCGAGCCGTTCCGGACGGGGCCCGACACGATGGTCTGGCAGCCTTTCGTCTCGGCCAGCTTGTAGGAGTCGATCTCGAGGCCGTCCAGGGCCTGCGAGGGGAACAGTCGCACGTGGCGGTTCCGTCCGGAGATGACGGCCAGAAGCTGCTCCTGCGGGATCAGGTCGATGTGGTGCACCTTCTTATTGTCGCCCACCCGGACGATTTCTGAGGATGGATGCGTGGTTAGAGAGTGACAAAAGTTGTAAATCAGGGATGTCAAACGTAAGGCGTGCGAGCCGGATGAGGCCCGCAATGGGGTTTAATCCGGCTCGCGAGATGATTTTGGAAAGTAAAAAAAAAAAAAAAAAAATGTCGGCCCAATTAATCAGCAGGCCACAATCAAAGCTTAGAAATTCAGAATTACAAAAGCAAGCTTCAGTTGAGCAAAGCAATTCAAGAATTGCTCTGAATGTTGTTATTTTAAACACAATTTAAAGTTAGTTTGTTTAAAAAATAAAAACATTCATGAAACACAAACGTGCTGAATAAATAAGACACATTCAACTACACGTATGACAAGGATTAACGTCCTTATAACTTCATTAACGGCACACAATGCATTCACTGAACAATATTCGGGTTTATGAGACATAACACGCCCGGCACTCATACGGCCGTGCAAAGTGTTGCTGCGTCCACTTGCATTCATGTTATTTTTTTGGGACAATATTTTTACAGTTGCGCCCCGCAATTTAGGGCTGGCCCACAAATAGCGAAAATCTGCATGTAATTGACGGCAATGTTTTAAAAATGATATACAATTTTAGCGATCCAGCCCACTTGTGAATATATTTTCCTCCATGTGGCTAATATGAGTTTGACACCCCTGTTTCAAATAAACCTATTTTGTAGTGAGTCTTGCCATCTTTGGTGACATGGATGACAAAGAGGCCCTCTTCGTTGCCCAGGGCGACACGCTCATGATCTGAGGACAAAGCAGAAAAATGGTTACTTCCAATCTGATTGGCTGTCCATGAATCCAGCACGGGGCCGATCGGAATCCTCACCGATGATCGCAGCAGACTGCGTCGTCTTGATGAGCGGAAGCGTGCTGTCGTAAGCCTCCTTGGGGACGTAGACGAAGCGCTCCTTCAGCTTGTTCTTCTTGAGGATGCGGTGGAGCTCATTGAGGAGACCCACCCACTTGTTTCGCTCCTGGTCACTGTCGGCTAGAATCAAGATGGAGGGCTTGTGGCTGCTGGAGGGGGAGAGCTGAGACGCCGTCACCTGTACAAAAGTCGGGGAAATACAGTTCGCATGGGGAATTAATTAATAAGGCTTCTAATTCCTTTTATTTATTTATTTTTACTCTTGATGCATGATGAAGGCAAACATGAAATTCTATCACAATCATTATCGATGTTGGCTCTGTTCTCCAGAGCCAACTCCTCTCATTAGGAAATGTGAAGTAATTTCCCCTGAGCTATGAAATGATCCGTTAATCTGATGTGGATGAGTGCAGCTTTGTTGCAATACAAACAGCGTAAAGGCGAGTACAGATGAGCGGAACCCACTCGGAATATGCAGGGGATGTCTTTGCGGCTGGCATGAATGACATCAGAGGCCAGAACGGAGCTGACTGAAAACTCTTCGTCCCTGCGTGAAACAAAGCAAGGAAAGACGAGGTCAAACATGCAACAGGATGTGCACTTATTAATCATATTTACAATCCAGCAATTTGTGTGAAAAACGCTTATGTGACGTTCTGATGTATCTTGGTTTTCATACCCTTTTTAATATAAAAGTTAAAAGATGTTCAACTAATAGAAATATGGCTGCAAACTTTAGTCAGTAATACAGTAATTTCATAATAATTCATAAAATTTAGTTAAAGTTAAGATGTACTGTAAAAACGATTGATTTGTGTTGAGGTCATTTTTCTGCCACTAGGTGGCATAATTGCATTTGTAAAACTGACAGCTCAGTGCATTTTTCTTTTCATATCAACAGCTATCTAATCTTAAAATGAACTAACTTGTGAAATTCTGCACATTTAATACAATTGTAAAACAGAACTTGACCCCAAGTCTCCACTAATATATGCATTATTATGACATTTATTACTGCTAACTTTTGATGTGGACGTGCCTGCAGCATTGTGGATGGATTTTCCCCAGTAGAGGCTTTCCAAGTAAGTAGCGGTCATTAATGGTGCGTTAAAAAAATTTGTGGTGTTAACGGAACTTAATTATAATATTGGTGGACGAGGCTGGACATTCGTACAGGCATCATTGTTAGCATTACATTTCACGGGGGTGCACGGTGCTTCTAAAAGCTTTACTGCACACAAAAACGATGGGACAATGTTTATTTTGTGACATGCCATCTTTTGTTCGTGTTTAGCACGTGACCAAAAGTACACGTTCTTACCTCATATCTATGACTTGGCTCACAACAATACTCGGCTGCGTTGTCTTTCCTTCGCCGAGCTCATAGAGAAACAGTTTGAAGTCGCACACCACTGCCATCGCCCTCTGCCAGCCTTTCTTCACCCCTGTTGGTTTAGGCACCTATAATCCATAAAGAATGTTACTGTAATGTTGACATGGAATAACTTTTACCATAAATAATGAATTACAAGTTCACTTACCCTTACATGCCCTTCATAAGCAGTACCAATGCCCCTCTGAGGGTCGATCCCGAGTGGTCCTTTGGTCTGATCTTGCGGAACGGGACAGACTGCTGGAGCCTTGTCAGCACACGTCACATGGCAGGAGAAGTTGCACACTGGGCGAGGAGACAGCAGGAGAGACGTTAAGAGGTTTGAGGCAGAAAGTTAGCGCTCGGGTTTCAATTTGCAAAACGTGCTTACCTTCACAGGTGCAACCTTGGCGTATGAGTCCCACCATGAGGGAAGTGCACTGGTTACATTTAGTTGGGGTGCTGAATGACTTCACTACAAACTGATGTGCTTTAGGCTTTACAAAAAATAAAAAAATCAGTAGAGAAGGATGAGATGGAATGCAGTTTAATTGCAATCAACATGAGAGAAAATGGCTGACCTTAGGGGAGGAGCGACCGATACTGCCATATCCTCCTGATCGCATAGTGGGGGTCTGGATTGCACGAGGAGAATGATCTATCAACTGCAGAATGGAAATGAAGCAGTTATTGAATTCACACCAGGCAAATATTTTTTGAAGATGTCAATCATGTGAAATCAGCCATGTGCATCCATCATCTTAATAATTGTCAGTGACAGTTCTCATGGGCAAACCTGCCAAACAGTGTCACCGATGCGACTTTCCCACATTGAGATGGTATTGCAGGCATGTTGACCCCATTTGAATTTGCTTCACGGCATTACAGAACGAGTAGGTCATGTTTGCAGGAAGTCACAAACTGGATTTTGAAACGTGTAGCAGGAATGTCTCTGCCTGACACGAGCTCACGTTGCGTCCAATGTGGAGTCGTCTCACCTCGATGGGCTCCATATCGCTGGCCATTGAGGGCGAACGTGAGCGGGACTTGAGGTGGGACTTCTGGTCATCTTCCCGGGATGGAGTGTTGGACGAGGTGAAATTATCCATCGAGTCCACCTGAAAATATAAGACAAGCAATTACTGCAAGTCCACCAAAATCTGCCCTCAAGGTTAGCTAAAAAAAAAAAAAAATGAGGTTACTCCAGTCACTGATGAGAAAGATACCATTAAAAAACATGACAGACACTTTCATATCTTACTAGGGATGTAACGATATCCAAACATCACGATATGAAGGTCACGATATTGTGGGGAGGTTGGCGATACAAAATAAAGTCCCAATATTGAAAAAAATGAGCTCATACAACCACAAAAAAAACATTACATTGTACATTACAGCAATGAAAAATAAAAATATATAAACAATACTAAGACACTACTACAAGCAGTACAATAAATTAATTTAAAAATGAATAACATAAATAAATTAGTTAATAATTATTTAAATTAAATAAGAAATTAATAAATACAATAAATTGAGCTCCTCCGCATATTTACTCTGTTCACAAGTATATTATGTTCCCTTTCATCTGGCTATGATCGTGGATTTTAAACATAAGAAGGGCCAAAACATGCGTTGTGAAAATTAAACCGCACTAAAAAAATAGCCACCAGAGGGTGCGATAACTGCACAAATGGAAATCAACCTGACTTTTTTTTTTTTAACAGATGTGCGGCTTTTAATATCACGATATTGCCATTATTGTTACATCCCTATATCTTACATGATGGGGAGAAAAAAAAATAAAAAAAATAAAGCCCATGCTAATTTGCCACCATACACCTGCTACCTGCGGAGCAATTCTCAAAAGCAAGCAGTCCTGCCGTGCACCCGTCACATGTCAACATTCGCAGACGCCACACAAATGAAATGCAAGCGAATTGGTCACAGCGCGGTAACGGTGCTTACACGTCTGCCTCTGCTAGCCGAGCCAACGGATGGCGAGCGCTTCAGCGGCAGAAGAGGTGCGCAGCGTGTGTGGCAGAGACATAGAAGTGAGTGAATATCAGAAATGTAACTTTTTTTCTTATAACATGCACTGGACTGTGGAATAGTTTGGAAAGGGAACATAAAGAGGGTGAGAGGGAAAGCAGGGAAAGTCAGTATGCGGCACAGTAACTAATCAAGGTCAGCTAAAAATAACTGACTGGAAAATGGGGTGGACTTTTATATAAAAATATAGTGAACTCTGGATGGTGCAGTTCAAACCAATCCCCATAAAAGCAGAAAGCCATTCACATAGGCTGGACTATCTAAAACCAGTACTGCAAAAATCACTACAAGGATTTCTACTTGGAGTTGCCTCTCTACTAATTGCATGATCCACACTCAAGCACATAACACATCTAACTGGCCTTTTCACTTGTTAGGGTACAGTTACAACACAAACAAGAACTTCCGTCTAACCGACAAAACTTACGTCTTCCCAAAATTCAATTAAAGAAGATGAAGAAGAGGAATAAGAGTCCTGACGTAAGAAAACAAAGCAAGGACAAATGACAAAAAAATATTAAAAAAACAGTTAAAGGGATACTTCACTTATTTAGCCCATTATAGCAATAAAAAGTTACGATTTTGTCTATAATAACTTGATACTTTCATTATTTTTCACATACAAATAGTACCTTTAAAAACCCATTTTGGAACTTGCTGTCGACTGAAAATGACATCACACGGGCTCAGGTAACCAATCACAGCTCAGGTTTGGTCATGTGACATTCACAAGCTGAGCTGTGATTGGTTACCTGAGCCCTTGTGATGTCATTTTCAGTCGACCAAGTTGAAAAATGTGTTTTTAAAGGTACCAATTGTACATGAAAAATAATGAAAATATCACATTTATTATAGGCAAAATATTAATGCTTGACTGCAAAAAATGGCTAAATAAGTAAAGTATCCCTTTAAGACTTAAAAAAATAAATGACGCAAATTAGACAGAACGAAATGGTGACAATCATTTCAAGGCACATTTTAAAACGAATTTGAGCTGTCAAACATTATAAGGTGTCATTGTTTTACAAAACACTCACATCAAACTGGTCGAGCGTCGAGGTGGGGGCATTGAGAAAGGCTAAGAAAGAATTCTGGGAATCCTGGTGCTTGACACCTAAGGACACGGAGCAAATAATACAATGTGGGGTTATGAAACTATCAGAAAGTGACAAATATGAATTCACACGACTGCTTCTCATATGATCAAACATCAAATTTGAATGTAAACTTTAATTCCTCACACAACTAAAGGACACAAAGTTTTCAGTTGAATGCTTTGACTGCATTTTTAATTATTATTATTATTAGATTGAATTTGTTTGAGTTGACTTGTTTGACTGAAAATGACATCTGCGTGCATCATATTCATCAATGTCTTTGTCGTCATGACATCAGACTAACGTCAATCCTTTTTGTAGCCCAAGTGGAGATGAAACATCATAATATCAAAGCAGTTATGTTACTCTTTGTATACTGGCACCTCTACGTAACCGCAGCTCCTCCATCTCTTTCTTCAGCCTGTCCACCTCAGCCAGGAGATCCTGATTTCTACTCTCGGAGTCCTGCAGTTTACTGGTGGAGTGTGCAAAGACGAGCATTATTGCACAAGTTGCGGATTTCAAATGATAAATACGGTTTTATTTTTTTACCATTCAGTGGAGATGCTGTTCGCCTTGACTTTATTCAGCTCATCCTGAATGCTCTGTTTGGCTCTGATCTCGGCGTCTAAGGCGGACTGCAACTCGAGGCGGGCTGACATGTCCAACTTGGCAAAGCGACGCATCTTCCAAGGCATGTCCTGCAGCAGCACAACAAGGAGGAACGTTCAAACCCAACGAATGGAGTCACCCATGCGTAAGTTTGCCAGCGGACGAGATTGTCAAATGCGCGCCGCGCCGTTTTTACCGTCGCTTTCGCGCCCAGGCTGGTATTTCTCAGGCCCTCCAGCTCTTCCGTCATCTTTGTGGCCAAAGCCTGCAGGTAGCCGCGAGCGTCTTTCTCATCACTCACCCTGGGGAGAACCATTTTTTACAGGATAATCAAAAAGACTATACTATAATTGCAATTTATATAATTTTGCAATAAAACAGCTGATATATTACTTTCTAACTCTGTTCATTCTTTCTTAGTTCAGAGCTTTTGCGAAATATTTTGTCCATTCCTTGCAAAATGAAGCTCACTATGAACAGTGACAAATTGAATGATGGGGCAAAAAAAAAAACTCGAGGCTTTCCAATGAAATTCCAAACGAGCCCTTTAAAACTCTTTCCCTGCCGTTAACGTTAATTGACGTTAACGGAAATCCCAACGAGTACTGCCATTAACGTTAATTGACGTCAACTAGGTTTTTTTTCCCCTCAATGGGCAGTGCAACATCTTGGGCAGCTCTGGTTTCACGAGTGAACAGAAAAAATAAAAATAAAAAACACGCACTAGCTATGGCCAGCAGATGGCAGCATTGTATCTCTTTTCAATGGGCTGCCGATGTATGAAATTACAATGAAACATGACAAATCAAACGTTTTCAAGGATGACGTGAATGATCAAAGTGTTGTGTCCCATTAAATATAATTCACAGAGCGTCACTAACCACAAAAAATATTCGCGTCAAAGTCACTGTTCTGCCGAAAATGTATCTTTTCACAAAAAAGCTCGTTTTCTCCTTGTTTTTACTTGGTGTCACTCAAACTACCTATCTTCAAATGGTGATGACTAAAGAACGGAATAAGTTTTTTTCCCTGAGAGTGGAATCAAATCTTTCATATGGTATCCACCATATTTATATAGTCAAGTCCAACAGGGGGAGGCCAAGCAGCTGGCAAGGTGTCAGCTGCTAAGGGAAGTGATCTGAACAGGAGGGAGGGGCCAAACGGCTCATGATCCTCATAGGTATGCAAAAAATGTTGCGTTAACACAATGGAGGTGGAACCCAATACACGGCGAGACGTGAACTTCATGAGTAAAACGGATGAACTTTTTGTAGCAGTACTGCACAGCGGTGTTCAAAACTGCTTTGGCAAATTCCCCCACTCTTTGACAATTATCTTAATTTACACAAATACAAACACGAGTCATGTGATACGCCTATGGTGGTCCAACACTAGATTTTACGAACACAGATGTTAAGATGGATTGTTCTGTACTTCCTTTTTTTTTTTTGGTAATCATAACTATTTGGAATTGGAGGACATCGTTTATATTATTTTCTTCCCCCCAACCAAGCAGCAACAACCAGCCAAAAGTACAAAGAGTCCTTTGATGCCATTGCATGTGTGTAGTCAGCTACTGTGTACTCTGGAATATGTTGAGTTCAAGGGAAGGCTGCCAGAGCTGGACAATGTCTTAATACGTCATAATATATTGAAACAATCTACAAAAATGTGGTAGCCATACTTGTTTACAGTGTACAAATGATGAAAAATGTGATATTTAATTAACCCCAAATACTGACATTTCAGTTAATGCGACAGAGAAGTGAAGTGATTGAGGACGGGGACTCCACTTGCTTCGAAATGAGACCCTTCGTCACCGCAATGAGGAGAGGTAAGTGAATTCATTTTCTCATAAATGAAGGATCCCTGTGCTATAGTGTAAGCACTGACTGGTCTCTTTGGTTTGGCCGTCCGAGGGAACCACACATCTCCTGCCAGGTGTTGAGCAATTGGGGGGGGGGGGCGGGGGGGGGGGGGGGGGGGGAAGTGAATTCCCGCACCGCTTTGGCTGGGGGTGTGGGGACAGCACCCACAAATGAGTCGAATGAATCGATTTTCATAGCTTTTCCCCCTCAGAGTTTTAAAGGCCAATTGTTTTTTGTAGCTTACTGTTTTTGTTACATTTACTGTTCACATGAAAGACCTGATTTATGACAAATCAGAATCCTGATGATTTCACACACATTTGACTATTCAGTGTATGTGGTAGCTAATTAATAGGGCTGGGGTTTAAAAAAAAAACTAAATCTAAAATTAATATCGATTCATAAAACCATTAATTGTTTTAATATCTCTTTTCCCCCGATAGATTTTTAAGAAAATAGTTTTAAAGGCCATTTTTTTTTGTACTGGTATATTATCGTTTTCGTTAAATTTACTGTACACATGAATTTAAAAGTATTTTCTTACATTATTACATTATTATGAAAGACCTGACTTGTGACAATTCAGAATCATTTTAATTTATATATACACAATTAATGAATTACAATTATGAAAATATTTTCATCTCATCCTCATCAATGTTTGTGTAACACTTAAGTGATTATAACGTGTAACTTTCATTAATAAACTCAATTCAATTAACCAGTTACTGCCGCGACAATATTTAACTTTTGTGGAGTTTTTAATCATGTCCTTGAGATTTAAGAATTGATGTTCCATAATTGAGCAATGTCAGATTGAAATTGAATTGATACTCAGCCTTACTAATTTCCGGTAAAATTACATACAAAATTTTTAAATGAACACTTGTCTTATGCCGGACTTTTACCTGTTAGGTAAAAGAATCATTTTGTGTGTTTTTCTCACCATTGAATGATTTCTGTGATCTGGGCCTCCCAGTGAGCAACGCTCTCCTTTTTGTCAGACAGCTCTCTCATCTCTTCCTCAAGCTGCTGGTTGGAGACGCTCACCTTCTCAAACATGCTTGTCAGCTGAGGAAATAAGCACGTCAGATGCAATAAACGCACATCATCACAACTGACAAAGAATAACAAACACCTACTAGAAAGTTATATTCGTGTATAAATCAAACTTCAAAACAATTAACATCTTGCCAGGAGCAAAAGGCGCGCCAAGTATTTGCTGAAGGTCTTCGACAACTTTGTGATTGCATTCCCAGAGACGCGCAAGTGATTAACACCCATCGCATTGTTTAAGATCACGAATCCTTTCATGCGTTGTGCAAGAGGATGTAACCATAGAGACATAACAAATCACAAACGCTTCTATTGTTTGATCAAACGCCTCACTTTACTGAGAACATTTTTATTTCTGTCAGCCCTGTGAGGTAATGTTCACACTAATACAGTATAATGTAATACAGTACGGCAGAGACTTTGCAAACTCGGGAGCGAGAGCATCTGAGGACAGTCAAGGTAACGAAGACGGTGAGCGAAATTTCTCGGCTCATGCACAGGTCGAAATAAATTACGTGATTCAGTCAGATTTTTTAGCGGGAGAATTCCCAAGATGTAAAAATATGTCCAAATGTGTTGTTGCAAAGGCCATCTTGTCGGTTATATTCTGGTGCTGATCTCCGATACTTCGTTTTGACTGCAGCCATAATTTCATGCCAAATGTAACCTTAGCAATTCGTAGCAGATTTTCTTTGTAATCAGTCGCACACTTTTCTTCCAGATGTCAAAAAGCCGCCCACATTTAAAGTAGGGGACTTTTTGAACTCTTCAACAACCTTTTTCTAAATCAACAGCAGAATTCTGTGTCATTCCACTCCACAGTGTTGGAGACGACAGGGTGCTTTTATGCGGGCTATTGACCAATGATTTCTTTGGCATCAGGAGCGAGGGGGTGGGGGTGGAAGAATGTGATGAAAACATTTGGGCCAGCCCAGGGAGGTTACCTGAGGTTAGGGACTGATTTATTTGGTTGAGACAGTGAGAGGAAATGGCTGAAGCACAAGATAAACTTCAATTTAGAGCTTTCTTGAAATATATCTTACCTTATCCAATTCATCGGAGAGCTTTTTATTTTCTTCAGTAAGCAGCACTCTTTCCCTTTCACACTTTTGCTTGTAATCGTTCTCAAACTCTTCCCGCTCATTTTGACTGTTGAGGAGAATAAAACAGACTGTTAAACTTGTGACACTGTAAACACCTTGCATTACTTTAAACCCAGTAAAGTGAATTCAGAAATGTGTTTTCTTAAAACTCTTTTACTGCCAAACGTTATCCAGAAAGACAACCACCAAGCGTGCCAGACGATTTCAAGCATTTTCACTCATCTTTCAAGGCAAACAGAATATTGTGTGCTATGACTACGTAAATTCCATTCCATTCCATGTAAAGGATTGGATTCTGTTCTCTCATTAGGGAAAAAAAAAAGAAAAAAAAGTATGATTCTACCTTATTCCGTTCTTTAGTAATCACCATTTGAAAACGTAGCAAGTTATAATGGGAAAAAATGAAAAAAAAAAAAAAAAAGCTTTTTGTGAAATTATGTTTGTTTTCTGCACAACAGTGACTTTGACACTAATATTTTTGGTTTAGTGACGCTCTGTGTGAATTTGATTGAATGTGACAAACGTATTTCCTAAGATCCGCCATGTTTTCTGGTAACTTGATTCACAGGAGATACAATGCTGCCATCTGCTGGCCATGGTGGTTGATTTAAAAACATAAAACAAAAAATAGGTTTTCAACTCATTCATGAAACCAGAGCTGCACAGGACATTGCGGTGCCCCATTGGGGGAAAAAAAACAACACAAAAACAATTGACGACAATTAACGTTATTGGCAGACTTCGTTGGGATTTCCGTTAACGTGAATTACCGTTCTTGGCAGGAAAAGAGTTAATAGAGTATTCAATGTTCCTGGTTTTATGCACAATGCCCAGCGACACTTGGATATCCAGCATGAGTTATCTCTCCCCTATTATATAACAACTGAGTGCCTTTGTTCAATGAATGGACGCCAACATTTAAAGAACAGTAAAGTTTTTCAGGCTACGGTAATGTTGAAACAGCAGGGAATATGTGCTCAAATGTCATCTACAGCGAGCCACTGGCTGAATAATGTTTGCCACTGTGTTTAATAAACTAACTGCTCGGAGCTTCTCTGTTATGAGGACCCACACGCCGACAACACCAAGCAAGGAGGTGACGGATGAACCCGCGACGTCCAGAAGACTGTTAGCTTACACGGTAGGGCATGGAAAAGCCCTGCAATGGACTGACCCAGTAAGAAAACTGTTCAGTTTTCTTCCGTTTTGGTATTTTATTGAGGGAACAGCTGCGGACTGCAGTGCCAGTTTGTACACTATTTTAACATACTAGCGATTCATAAATTTGGGGTGCTGTTGTTTTGATGTGAGCACAAAGGTATATGATAGCAATACAGTATTAAGAAGTATTAGAGCAACTTAAACAATGTGTGATTGGTAACTCGGTTAAGATAGCACTTTTTTATGTCTTCTTTTCCGCCCTGAAAAGTAATTTTGTAGGTCGGGGGATTGTGCCTGATGACAATGACAATATAAAGTAGAAATACTGCCACTTTCTTTCACACCTAGACATTAGGGATGTAACGATTATCGTGATATCAAAACTGCCACAATATCGTCATGTTCACGATATTTAAATGCACCATCTGTTGAAAAAGTCAGGTTGATTTCCATTTGTGCAGTTCTAGCACCCTCTCGTGGCTAGTTTTTTTAGTGCAATTAAATTTTCATTAGGGATGTTTTGGCCCTTCTATGTTTAAAATGTTCACTAATTGTCAGATGAAGAGGAACGTAATATGCCTGTGAAGCAAATAAATATGTGGAGAAGCTCAATGTGTGCGTGCATTAACAATATAACAATAATAATATATAAAATTGTGTTATGTACAAAAGCACAAGATTGTGCTTTTTTTTTTTTTTTTTTTTTTTTTTTTAAGTATGAGCTCATTTTTCTTACAATATTGTGACCTTTTGTATCGTCAACCTCCCTACTATATCGTTATAATTATCGTATCGTGATCATATCATGATGTTTGGATATCGTTACATCCCTACTAGACATGGCGGCGTACTTTTGGCAATAGGTCAATTATTGTATTTACTGATTGCTCCAAAACTGAAAATGAGCAAAAATAGACGCCCACAAACATCTTAACATCGTATTCATTTCAAAGCATGATTTCATATACTCGACCTTTTTTTTTTTTTTTTTTTTTTTTAAATTAAAATCGGCCAGGCTTTATAACACTTTCTCTTTGATGTATCAAATTCATAAATCCCAACATCATCTTTTGCAATTTAAATTTGTTGACAGTGTCATCAGTGCAAAACAAAACGAGAGGCTGCTAGTCTCATCACATGGATATGCTTAAGATTTTGCCCATGTAAATCTCAGTCACTTGTACCCGTGAGCTCACCAACCTCACACATTGCTTGCAGTGACGTGCCTCACTGCACGCTATTTAAAAATCAGCAGATTTGAGATTAGCAGCTTCATTGAAGGCATGATTTAATTTAAAATAGATTACTCCTAATGCCCATCCTTGATGAATGGTTGAGTAGAAACCAAAATGAGAACCTCTATAGCTGAGCATTTAGAAACCTCTTCACAGTAGTTTTTACTCTCCCGTGCTTGCATGGGTGTAACAACTTGCTTGTGATGGAGTACATGCACTAAAAACACAGACTTCCCTTTGTGATTTGAAATGTATAATACATTGAAATTAAATCTATGTATTTACCAGACACAGAATGAAAATATATGTAGAGATTGCTTGTATTTATCACTGAAAGAGACAACGTATAAAGCAAAGCCAATAAACCTTCACAGCAAGTGACTGTTACAATGCTTCACTAAAACATAGGGGGCATAAATGCAAGGACAGTAAATACGGAAAAGAGAAAAAATAAGAAAAAGATGAAAGACCTCTCTCTTCGAATTTTCTCTAGCTTGTCTCTGAGCACCAGGATTTCTTTCTGCAGGCCGAGATGTTGGCTTTCTGCGTCATGTAGCTCCTTTCGCAACGCATTCAACTCGGTGCTGTGTTGTGCCTCTTGACGCGTTAGCTCCTCCTCGTACAGGTGCGTCTTCTTGTCCGGGTCGCCCCGCAGACGTCCCATCAAATGGGATGGGCCAGATGAGGTTGGCGAGGCAGCAAATGAGCCAACTTGTTTCCCCTGGAAAAGATGGAGTGATGAATAAGATGATGGAGTCTGAACAAACGTGACAGTGACATACTGTAAAAGGTTATTTTTATAGAAATTTTAACACGGGACTGAAGCATTTTGAAAGTGGTTGTGGGAATATAAATCAGCTTTAAAAGCTGTATTTTGACCTTTACACATCCTTTCAGATTTCCCTCTGTGGTCTACAAAATGCCTCCCCAAAATTTGGACACTCGGGCAGAAATTCTTTAAGTCCCAACGGATGTCATCGAGTGTATTTGCACATTTTCCACAACTCATTCTCCTGCAAACTATCCTCAATATGAGCATCACACAAACAAATCCCTGCTGTGATGCACTCCAAAACAATGGAAAGTCCTGGCACAGCACAATCCTTTGCACTGAGAGAGATATTCTGCATTACTTACAAAAGAGTTCAGATACGGTTTAGGGTGTATTATTTTCATAAAAGCCAAATACACTTGACAGGACAAACTGCTTGTCATTTTTAAATGCAATGGAAAATATCAAATATTAACCATCTATTATCATAGCAGAAGTTGAATATGAAAAATGCTAATGTTATACTGAGCATATGACGTTTTATGGCTGTGCAGATGTGTGATGGATGCTTAGCATCATTACCTTCAGCCTTTGCATCTCCTCCTCCAGCTGTCGGGTGTACTGCTCGTTACGTTCTTTCAGCTTCCTCTCCTTAAGTGCCTCTGACGTGCGCGTCTCCAACTGAGTCTCCATCTGATGACATGGTTACACATTCATTTCTGTCAATGACTTTGAAAAGTACTACGTGCTCATACATTACTGACACAATCTACACAAGAAAAAAAATGCACGGGAAGTACTGATGGGGTATTGGGTTACTACACAAATCTATTTGCATTGTCTTTGCAGATATATTCTTAGATTTACTCAAGAGAATTATGACAGATTTATGCACCCATCAGTGCACTAGCAACCACAGGGAGTCTACGCTACCTCTTTCCTGGCCTTCTCAGCATTTCGCACCTCAAGGCGCAGAGCCTCAACTTTCTGGTTTTGACTCCCCGTTTCATCCACCTTGTCACGCAGCTGTCGAGACAGTTGCTGCTTTTCCGACCTGTGGGGTTGGTCAGGAAATTAGTTTGCAACTTTCTGATTGGGGCTTCTTATACGACTAAGTAGTAAAGTATGTACTCTTACAGAACAAACTAGTAAAAACAGCGCTTTCAAAAAGTTTCATGCACAGATAAAATTATTATTGATTGCCTGTTCATGGGCTTGCAAAAAATGTAAAAATGCATGCCAGGTTTGGAGTGTCTCTGGCATGTTAGTAAATAAATAAATAAATAAATAAATAAATAAATAGAGCACACAAGAGTTGTTTGTCCATAGAGATGAAACTGTCCTTTGAAAACGCAGTCATGTTTTGTGATTTTGCCTGTGCTACTCTGCAAGACAGCAGCATTGCAGTAAATGTAAGCACAAACATTAGAATGAGTTCAGTGTTCTACCACTTGTTTGAAAACCTCAACACACATATGCACATCATTTTCCATTTTCACATACTGTTGACATTGCGGGGGATGAAAATGGTTCAAAACATCTTAATTTCCACTTCAAGGCTAAAAACACTTGGCATATAAATAACTGCTGTCAACTGTTTTCGGTTTAAATTCGTCTCATGTGAACGGCTGTTGAGTCTGTTTAATCCAAGGCTATACCTGAGGTCTGTGAAGCCCTTGTTGAGTTCAGATAACTCCTGCATGGCCAGTTTTCTCTGACCGTGAGCGTCTTTCAGATCCTTTGACTGCAACTTCAACTTCTCATTGGATTCCATAAGGTCCTAGCCACAAACATGAAAAGTAAACAATATATGTTGCAATTTACGGGGAAAAAAAAAAAAAAAAGTATTGCTCTGAATACTGTTCAAAGTAGTTTGTATGAACAATAACACATTATGTAAGGCCACCTTCACACTGCAGGCCAATTGAACCAATTTAGATTTTTTTTTGTCAGTATGCAACCTGTTTCTGATTATTATTATTTTTTTAAGTCTGTCTATTCTGATTTTTCAGATCCAACCTGGATCACTTTCATGTGGTCCTAGATCAGATCCGCATTGGATTTTTTGCAATGCAACCTCAGTCGGCAATAACGTGACATTATCTTTAGTAGATGTGTTCATAAAATGGGATTGAAAAGCTTTCCCTCATTTCTCCAAAATATTTCTACATCCTCCCGCATCAAAAGATGAGCCCCGATTTACTTTCGTACACACTATGTAGTGAGTGACATCGTCTCTTCTTCTGCGCATGGGGGTCACTTTGGGAACATGTTTGGTTCACGCAGAAGACAAAAATTGGATTTGACCAGAAAGTCTGAATTCTGCAATGAAACGTACAGTATGAAGGTCGCCTAAAACTTCACCTGTTGTACCTTCATCAGGTCATCGTTGTCCTTTGTGAGAGTTTTTATTTGCTTCTCTAACATCTTGACATGTTTGGATGAGTCGTCTAGTTCTCGACGAGCTATCGTCGCATCTTCAAGCTGTTTTTCCAGTTTGCCTGAGTCTGTTATACACACAGACAACACGATAACACCCATTGCAAAACATTCTACTGTCTGTAATTAATTTGATACTTTCATTATTTTTCACATACAATTAGTACCTTTAAAAACACATTTTGCAACTTGCCCTTGTGATGTTATTTTCAGTCGACAGCAAGTTGCAAGATGTGTTTTTAAAGGTACTAATTGTACATGAAAAATAATGACAATATCAAACTTATTATAGGCAAAATATTAATATTTGACTGCCAAAAATGGCTAAATAAGTGAAGTATCCCTTTAAGGGATTAGATTTAGGTACAGCTGAAATTAGCAATATATAAATCATGAAGTCTTACCAGCGATTTGCTTCTTAAGGTTGTCAATCTCCTTCTTCAGACTCCTGATCTCCACCTCCTTGTTGGCACTCAAAGGGCCTTCACTAGTTGGGTGCTTATGTGCTTGAACAGTCTTGGTCAAATCTGCAATGTCAATATATCCTTCAACATACAGACTCTTGAGTGAACTCTAATTCAATGTATTAAGCTCCTGTTTATACATGTTTTGTAGTAGTAGTATGACCTCCTCTCCCTCACCTTGAACTTTGCGGTTCAGCTCGAGTTTCTCCTGTTCCATGCGGTGTATTCTCCTCTCATAGGCCTCTACCGCTAGGCTGTCCTCAAAGCGGCGCTGAACATCTTGGTCAAGTTTTCCCTGACCCACCTTGCTTCCTTCACCCGACTGCTGCCGCAGGCAACCCCGATCAGAGAATGTGCTTCAGAGGAAGAAAATGGTAATGATTGGGTCGTATTAGCATAATTCTTTTGTACAGCAATTTCAAACTTTTATTAAGTGCCTATAAATAAATATTTTTTTTTTTTCCCCAGACTTGGTGTGGTAATTTTGCTCTCATATGTGACGATTCTCTGTCAATTAATTAACAAAAATCACATCCATTTAAACCAAAGGTCATAATTTAAACATGGTGTCCAAGGGCACCAGGTGGCCAACAAGGACCTCACTTTTTTTTTAATGCAACAATCTCCCAATATAAGTAACCACAAATCAACAAAAATATATATTCTGTAGGTTGTATTTTTACTGTACAATTGTGTAAAGCCATCCAAGTTATCAGTAACAAGGAAATCACAGAGACTACTGTACAAGTGTGCGCTGTGACTTTCGATAGTCTGACTTTCACATGAGCGTCAGAGGGTGTGGCTCCCTGAGATGTACAATTAGGTCACTTTTGAGTGGCAAGTGACTACCACCCTTCCACCTCTGGTGAGAATTACGAATAGTCTCTGCCTTGAGTGACTGAAATGATAATTGGCTCATTGAATGGTGCAATAATATTTCACTAAAGCGGGAATTAACTAGTTCACAGCCATCATAGTTGATGAAAGCAAAGTTTGCTGGATTTCAATGATTTAGTCGGAAGGTTGAAAGTCTGGTAGCATCATCTTCACAAGCATAATCAGAGAAAGATATGAAAGAAGATGAACGTGGAATTGTGGGCTATTAACAGTAACATCCCGCAAAACTGTTAAGAATTGAAAGAGCAAGTAAAAGTGTAATGGGAGAACCGGAGGAAGAAAAAGAGTGGAAAAGACCATTATCACTGAGCCTTGAAGAGATAAGAGTGGCTTTCTCACGGTTGGACCTTCAGTGAGAATGTGGCTGTCGGGTTATTTGGGAAGCCCCCCAATAACATTTAACTTTAATAAACCACTTTCACTTGGTGACTTACCATTTACTGGTGTAGGTGAAGCCAAGAAAGGGCAAATGGCGGCCAGAAAAGGCAGTGTGAGAGGCAGGAGGCGTGGTCTCCTGCAAATAAAACAAAAAATAATAATACATTAGGACCGGTTATAATGTATCAGCGGCACGGTGGATGACTGGTTGGCACGTCCGTCTCCCAGTACTGACGACTCGGGTTTGAGTCCAGGCTCCGGCCTTCCTGGGTGGAGTTGGCATGTCCCCCCTATTGCCTGCATGGGTCATCTCTGGGTACTCCGGTCTCCTCCCACATTCCAAAGACATGCATGGCAGGGTAATTGGGCACTCTGAATTGTCCCTAGGTGTGCTTGTGAGTGTGAGTTCGTCTCTGTGTGCCCTGCGATTGGCTGGCAACCAGTTCAAGGTGTACCCCGCCTACTGCCCAAAGCCGGCTGGGATAGGCTCCAACACCTGCGCGACCCTTGTGAGGAGCAAGCGGTTCAGAAAATGGATGGATGGATGGATGATTAAAATGTTTCATTAAACGGTGTTAAACTGCAAATAAGGCTAATATAATCATTAGCGTCAGCCTTAAAAATAACATTTACAGCTCCAAGCGAGTAGCTCACCAACATTGACGGACATTTTAGTTTTTAAATTTTAAATGAGTTTATTTTTAGAAAACACACAAAAACTGTCCAACTCTATTACAGACAAACAGACTTACTGAGTTCTTGAGAGAGTCGTCATCCACATCAAAGTTGGAGGTATCTGTGGGACTGCTGACCTCAGGGATGTAAGGGGCTTCACACGAGCGAATCTTGTCCCAGTTAATGCCTGTACATATTAAGGAAATCACAGATAAGCAATAAACTTGAGGAGCAATGCTGAAATGACACTTTCCAAGAAAGACACTAGCAGTCTGTTGATGCTTTATACCAGACAGAACAGTATTTGGTTAACATTACTGAGGAAAAGCCGAGTACACACAGAGAATGGGGCTGTTTTTGTCACGATTTTGCCCTTTCCTGACCAAGGACGTCAAACGCCCGATAATCTTATGTGTCATAAGATTGTCTTATAAGATTATCTTCATTTTTCAGCTGTGTTGAGAGTGGATTTATCCCGATAATTGGGTCCAAAACCAGTCGGGGCCGACAATCTCAAGTAATGAACATGTTCAATATTTAGTCCTTCTGTATGTACCGGGTTCGAGGCTACCTAATCTTCACGCTCTAATTTAGAACTAAATTGTACCAGAGAAAAATGGATGCCGCTTAAAGTCTTCAATCCCATTCTGGCCTATTCGGTACTCTCGACTGCAAATGAGCCGACGTATGAGATCCTTTGCCTCCTCTGAAACCAAATCTGTTATCTGTTGAGGGAACTGGAATCGCTCCTGGAAAAAACATACACGATGTTGTGGTAAACGCAGCACAGTTTAGATGAAATTAAGGGTTTAAAATCAACATAAAAATCACAAAGTGGGTCCTGTCAAATTAGCTCACCTTGTGGTTCATGATTTTGCCATACGTTTCCACCAGGGACTCAGCATAGAAGGGGGTTTCTCCATACAGCATTTCATAAATACAGACACCCAGGGACCACCAATCACATTCAGGTCCATACTTTCCCTTCCCATCCTCCATGGCCTGGAGGATTTCCGGAGAGATATAGTCTGGTGTCCCCACAGCCACAGAGGACTGGACCTAGAATGAGCAACACAAGTCAATGATTACAAATTCTATACAAAGAAGTAACAAACTCAACATACTGTTGACTATGATCAGAATAATAGCACCTAGTCTCTTTTAAGGAGCACTGAAGTGAAAAAATAACTGCTTTTACTTCCACATGTGCAACTGCATTGGCAACACTGTACATTCTATTATAAATTAATAGCATGAAGAATCAATCAATATTAGGCTGTTAAAAAAAGTGTCAGTGTTTCTCCTTACAAAGCCGAGCATTTATCATATTAATTTAAAAATAAAAATAAAAATTGTATACATAATATTGATGAAAACTATTTGGCATTGCGGGTCTATTGAACTGGTGTTCCAGCCGAGAACTCCATTCCATGATTCCACTACATTTCTTGGTTTTGAAAAACTGATTTGGTCAAATTTGAATTCAAATTTTCCATCGTAAACAATGGAAATTTAATCCAGACCCAAAAGGGGCAACAGCAGCAACCCGACTGACAGCCGACCTACCTGTGGTGTGGTGTTACGTCTTACTCCAGTTGGAGTACCAAACAGGTTCTCAACTTTATCCGAATAGAGTACATATTCATGTGCTTTATTAACAACAATTAACAGTTGCAACATCTATATACCGTTCCATCCTCCATGAGTTTGAGGCAGGATCCAAAGTCAGCCAAGCGGATATGGCCATTCCTATCCAACAGGATGTTGTCGGGCTTTATATCCCTGAAGGAAGATTAAGAACGCAAACTGTCAAATAATTAAGACATTAAAAATGGAGATGCAGTCTTCAAAATAAAACAATGACGCATGAACCAACTTAAAGACCAAGCCCAGAATGAGCATTTACTTAAATTCTTTTAACATTGTCAAAATAGTTCACAGGAAACTCACTATAAACTTCCTGTGAACATACATCTTTTTTTACAACCCCAAAACTGACGACAAGTTTGTAACTTTGTTTGTAGATTATGTCAGCAAGATTAATTGGAGTACAGAGTTTAAGTTACCACTATTGCAGTTAAGCCACCTCAATGTTTATTTGTCCTTTCATTGCTTCAACTCAAGTACTTTTCCGCATTTCTAAATATGTCTGTGTAACAAGTGGTGACTTTTTTTTCTTGTTACTCAAAATAAAAATAAAAAAATAATTAAAAAAAGAGATGACTAATTTAAAAATGAGTAATACAACTACAAGGAAACAAATTGTTCCTAATAAGTTGAGCCACAGTAACTCTAAGTTCCCACAAACTGGAGAGCCTGTATTTTTGCAGCCAACAAAAGGGAAGCCACAGCAACGGGACGCAACCACAGGGCATATTCCATGGGCCATTTGGTACCAGGCCGCACAGAGAAACTGAAGAAAAATGGTTGTATTGATCATTCAAGTCTGAAAGGAGTTTTAGTTTGAAAATCAGATCCGTCCGCCTTTGCCTCAGTATATGTCAAACCACTTGTCTCGGTCATATGAAAATGCAGCAAAAAAAAAAAAAAAAAAAGGAAGCCCACAAGCTACCAAATACTAGTTAAAAATGTCTTTGGAGAGCTTTGTTGGAAAGGGGAAGAAAAGGCAAACTATGAGACAGAGGGAGAAGCTAGAATTTTAAGAAAATGAAAGTTGCATTTAAGCGATAATATCAGCCATCCTACTTATAATACAGGTTTATTGCTTGAGGTCATTCACACAGACACCAAGCCAGCTCTGCGTAAAATGTACTGATAAGTTTGCAAATGAGGCAATGAAGCCTTCAAAACCGACTACACATGGGAGAACAATCACCTGCCATTAAAAGGCAAGTCTGGATTAAAAACAAGGCAAAAATATCCAGAAAATATTTTCAACATCTTATTTTTGTGAAATAGGACTTTCTTCAATTAAGCAACCAAAACTAAATTTATTGGATAGACTAGACAAGACTAGACTTTCCATGATGGCCCTCTCCAGTCAGCCTTAAAATCGACAGTATCCAGCTGGCGGAACTCATTGCTGTGAATAGCATATAGTTAAATATAGGCCTTGTCAATGTCTGACCATTCCACAGATTTCCTTAGGGGGCAGTGGCATTTGCGCACGTGTGTGTGGTAACCACTTAGCAATGGACAAAACCATGATAGAGTTGGGCAAAGTTACTGTTGTTTCTGCTAACAATAAACCTTTTAATAACCTCTTTATCATGACAAATTGTGTTTACTGTCCCTAATTGTACTCTTTGCTGCTACATGCCATTTTTTTCTTAGTCACCCCTGACTGATGTTAGCTCACCAATGAAGGTTGCAGCACAAACGCCTCCCAGCTCGCTACGCATACGTGCACACGCATACAGCACGCCCGAGCTTCCAAGCATCGTAAGCCCAACGGTGAATGCTAAGATAATACTAGGCTAGTTAGTCCAGTTAATTGGTCAAGTGCGTCAAAACAAGACTCCTGTGGTCTTAAAGAGCAGCACAGAGACTAGAATAGAGGGAGGTAAGCTCTTCTAAGGCACACCATCCATCTGGGAGGACCATCTGGTTGCAGCCTGACAATAAACATGCACGC
This sequence comes from Festucalex cinctus, assembly GCF_051991245.1. Classification (NCBI taxonomy): domain Eukaryota; kingdom Metazoa; phylum Chordata; class Actinopteri; order Syngnathiformes; family Syngnathidae; genus Festucalex; species Festucalex cinctus. The sequence goes on along the minus strand of NC_135431.1, from coordinate 6,569,142 downwards.
GTGTAACGCACGCACTCGCACACATGCGCGCATCCAAACACACACACAGGAAGCTGCATAGACAAGGATGTCTCACATGGATCTAGGCAAGCAATTGTTCTGACTGTGTGACCTCTGGTACCACTTGACACGGGAGGAACACTGAAACCAGTACTACATTTGACAGTGTCAAATCTTTACCAAAAAAAAAACAAAAAAAAAACATAGTATTGTCTATGATTGACAATATGTGTATAGATGTTAAGAGGCAAATATTGAAAATGTTAACAAAAAGGTTATCGTATATATTCAGGTTGATTTACAATGAAATGTAAATATATTCACATTCCAAAGCCAAAGCATTTCAAATGGTCATATCTTGGAAGGCAGAATTGTGAATTTGTGAACAACCGTGATACTGCAAACAGTCCTTGGACTCACTTTGTTAGTAAATTATGCATCATTTTAATAAAGTTTTACTTGCTTTATTTTGTTTGTCTTGTGAATATCTGTCAAAGCTGGGGATCAATTAGCATTAACGGTAAAAAGTGCAGTGCCTTTAAAATACTACCAATACCAATCGCAGAGTATAAAGCCATTCTCTTGTAGATCAATGAGCCACAAAGACACACATGGTCTTGATCAATAATAAAACACATGGGCCTGTCGTCACCAGGAAAACACCTACCATCTTACACACAACACAAACCTTCACAGTAGTCATATCACTCACAAAGGATGTACTAACACACAGGACATAGTACATTTCATGACTGGAATGATGTCCAACATTGTCATCAGCACAGATCTCCCTCTATTTGTCCACACATGGAAAGCCCAACCCCCACATCACTTCTCATTCTGGCATAATAGGCCTTTTGCTCTCGGCCATACAAACCCACAGCAGACAGATGTGGTACTAGGCAGCACTAAGCCATCGTGAGTTATTCATCGGCTATTGAAACATTTGTCAGGCCCCTGTTTGAGGCCACACAGATCACTGACCATTGAATGCACACACATTTGACTAACACACATTTAGTCTCTCATGGGAGCTGGCCAATGATTTATAAAAATGTGGTGTTCTTCTAGCCACACTTTATTTCGTCGCCATCATCTCATATGTTTTATGCCAAGACCCTGAAATCAAAAGATACATTTTGGTGTACAAATAATACCACTTGGGGTCATTGCGTGTTTACTTTGTGATAATCTATAATAGCGGATATGTTTTTTTATTGTCTTGTCACATCGACAATGCATTACAAACCTAAGACCATCCATTCCTTTTCTATCCTCACCATGGTGAAAAGCGATATACGAAAGTCATACAGTATGTGCACAGTGCACACCAACGATTGCAAAACAAAGAATGGGACCATAACTGATCCCAGGACACTGCGACATCATCAACTTCATTTGTGATTCCGTAGGGGAAAATCAGACTATCATTGCTCTACATTGGAACCACAACCGTACCAATTGCAAAAAAAAAACTTAATAAAGTGTTTGGTGAATGAAGAGAATGGATGGTTTTGTACTTAATGAACATCAAAGCCTTGTGATTTATAGGGTGGCCACATTGTCCTTTTTCTTAGTCATGTGAATAGGAAACAGACTTGACCTCATACGTAGACACACCACAGCCAGGATGAAAACACCCTCATCTTCATGCTGCCAAACACACATACACGGGCATGCATGCAACCACGCGCACACATGTACACTCTTTCTCAGACGGGATCAGCCAGCAAAACACACCCTCCTCAAGGGATGTGCCTGGCTGGCTCCCACCTCTACAACAAATACAAAAAAAAAAATAATGTGATTCTGTCATGAGCACATGGATATAAAATAGTGAGCACATAGGGCGACGTATCAACACCACACCCACACACCTCTCATACCCCATCATTACTGTCCCAAAGAGTCCACAAGGGGACATCAAGGGAAACAGCATCACCCTCCCACCTCACGTTCCGTTTCTTTTCCTTCAATTCTTCCACGTCTGCTACTCCTACCAGCCCCCACAAGGTGACAAGTGAAACTTGAAGAACAGACAAGTAAATTTATTCAGAACATACCCAATCTGCCTCCAAATTGGACTGTAATGTGGTGGCGTCTACTCTTAACTTCTAAAACAATGGCAACCCTACAACATAATACCATCAGCTTCTCACGAATGTTTCAAATCTGTAAGATGATAAGCGTATCAAATGCCTAATGTGTGGGCACAGATCTGGAAACGGGTGGTGGGCTGGAGCATTCCACTTGGTGTTACTGGGGAACAAGCATTGCACTAATAGCTCAGTGAAACACTCGAAATTGTCTCCTATCAAATGTCCCATGCAGCTGTCACTCACTATAGGGCAGAGGTTTGCAATCCTCCAGTGTGAACTCAGTAATCAGAAATAAAAAGATTTTTAAGCACATCAACACCACCTTGAATGTAGGAGCGGTTTAATGTTTCTGTGCAAATATTTGATTTGAAATCTTTTGTTGGTTTTGTTGAACTAGAAGCTAAAATGTTTTATGATATTAGCCAATTAATTTCCGACCTCTGTCAAGAGAGACACAGCAGCTGCTGCTGGTAGATAGTTTCATCAGGGTGGGAATTCTGACATTTAATGAGTAGTTATTCACATAACATAAGCAATTTTTAGTTTCTCATTGCTTGCTGACAAACAGTGCAAGAAACCTTATTTCACTTTTATTGACCTCAAGTTGTACGAGTATTAACAAAAATAATGAAAACCTTCTGATACTGTATATAATGACATGGGATTTCATCCTGTGATACACAATGCACTAACTAGCTCCTCACCTGTGCACGTAGTGAAGCTGGTGAATAGAGTCGATAGCAAGCACCATTTCAGCCACGTAGAATCTGGCCATTTCCTCAGGCAGTCGGTCCTCGAACTTACTGAGTAACGTGAGCAGGTCACCGCCCACATAGTAGTCCATGACCAGGTACTAAAACGACATTTGAAATGTTTGTCTTAATTGCAGTGAAAGAGGACTAAGGTGGAAAAACACGAGTGTGCAGTATTGTTTGGGGGTGTAAAAAAAAAAAACATCATTATGTGGGACATTGTTTTTGCAAGTAAAGCCACTCAAGGGAGACAACCCCCTCCCTCCTCACATATTACTTCTAGAGGAAGTAAATACTGCAAAATATACATACTCGTTTTTTGTTTTTTTTTCCTATTATTAGATGGCTAGAAGGGCAGTACTGTCTAGTCTTAAGAGTCTCTGGGAGTGTCTCGGGCAAAGTATTTGTTGTGAGAATGTGGGAAAAGGAATGACAAGCAGTTCCGGCATTTGAACATTGGGTCACAGGGAGAAAGACAGAGGACATATGAAAAAGTTAACTGGCAAATGATGGCTATGATATCAAAATTGAAGGCTTGCAAGTCTCACTCTTTTGGCTTAATGGCTTATAACATTCATGTTAATTGCCACTTGTGTTGCCTGATTTCCTCCAATTCTTAGTTATGTTGTGCTTTGCGGTAAGTGAATGAATGAGCAGGCTAACAGCTGGGAGGTCAACTGTCATATTGAAGAGATAGTATTGTGTTCTAAACATGGATTGCTGAGTGACCTGGTGAAATTGACAGACGGTGCAACTCGGCGCAAAGAGAAGAGACGGAGCAAAGACTGACTATTACTTGACAGTATAAACATCACACAAAACGTTCTTACTGTTGCCTACCAAATTATCATCATCCTGGAAGGCATAGTGGAGGGTGGTAATCCACTGGGAGTCCCCATTTACCAACACGTCTCGCTCTTCTCGAAAGCATGCCGTCTAAAGAAAAACAAAACAGATTGGACAATTCACAAAATGTGTCTAAAAAAAACAAAAAAAAACAGTATGAGTAAGCACCAAAAGGTCGAATATAATTTGTTCTGGGATGCTGGTCAACTGTTAACATAATGACATAAACAAAATAAAACCATTGAGAATTTTTCTACATTACAATTGAAAAAAAGACGGCGATGTCCGTCTCCCATGTGTCATTGTTTGCACACAACACACAAACATGCAAGCTAGTTAGCTGTGACGCATGAGACTTGATGACTGAAGACCTAGAAATGTACGGAAGAAATTCATGAGAAAAACAGGCAGGTTGTCGTGTTGTGGAAACGTGCCAGTGGCTACGCGCGCGCCTTATCTCATCGTGAAGAAATTAATCAACGTTACCGCAATCAGCTCCTCTGGCAGCTGGCTACTTGACACTTACCTCTGCTCGCTTTAGCATCTCCCACTTGTTAAGAATCTTCATGGCGAAAACTTTGTCCGTATTTCTCACCTTCACGACTGCTACCTGTACACAGGAGTAGAAGTGATGATGAATACAAAGTTTATAGGAACTGAACATGCACATAGACAGACATCCACCATAATAAAATAATAATATATGATTTCTAATGTCAAATTTCAGTTTGCATCTGTCTGAGGTATAAGTATAAGGGACATTAAGTGGATAAATGACAAAAAGATGAGGTTTTTAATTTCAAATTTCAGTTTGCGGCAGTCTGATGCATAAGTATAAGGGACATTAAGTGGATAAATCAAACAGCGAAAGAGAAAGTACGAGTTAGGAGACTTGAAATAGGATTAGGCTCGTGCCACCCAAAGTAAAAGTAAGCAGTCACTTAATCGCTAATCTCTTTTTTTTTTTTTCACACAAACTCAATGGAGTAGTACAAATATGACAATGTAGGAGAAATGACGGCTGGCAAAGAAGTGTGGCAGGGAAACATAGCTGGATACGTAAATATGATTCATAATTCCAAGGAAAGTCGTGTCCACAGACATGAAGATGCAAACCAATCAACTGGGAATGGGAACATTTGCACAGATGTGATATTTGGAAGGAAGTTGCTGTTAACTACTGTTGACATGCACACAATGGGAAAAGATAACTTAGTAGAAACAGAAACAGACGGCTATTGCAGGTGGATCATTTCAAGCATTTGAAAAAGACTTCCTGCTCTTAATTTAAATACACAAACATCTATAAGATACCATTTAGAAACTACAAACTAACTCGGAATCTACTGGGGGCTTTTGAGTTGCAATATATTGGTCTGCAATGTTAAAAAAATAAAAATAAATAAATAAATAAATAAATAAATAAATAAATAAATAAATAAAAGACTGTTTAACTGTGTACGGCAGAAAGGAACCAAAGAGTAAACATAAGAATTTGTGACACATACACGCGCTCACACAGAAACAAACAGAAGCCCATGCAACAGGGTCTGTAGTCTATTAAATGAGCTGGGGAATGTTGCTAATGCAATACAATGATAACATTCCTGCAGTGTTTGGATCCCTCCATAGAGGAAGGGAGGAAGAAGGGAGAAGGAAAGGGGGAGAGCGCACTGTTCTTGGCAACGCCTTGGTGTTTTTGTCTCCTCGTCACTTTACTTGCTTCTTGTTCTCCCCCTAGCATTATCTGTTTTATCGTTTTTGCGTAATGATTCATTCAAAATTAATTTTGGGGCAATTTTTTTTACTAAATGAACCAAATGATACACAGGTAGTAAGCAAATGTGTTTTGGTTTTTATACATGAATGAAAATGTCCTCAGGGTCTTTGGCTGTGTACTCTTTTGGGGGGGGGCGGGGGAAACAATGCTGGGATGTTCATGCAAAGGCCTGACTTTGTATTGGAAAGAAAGAACAACAACATGGCCCACAAAGACGCATAAAAAAAAAAAAACTTTTTCCAGCTACTTGAACAAAAGCCTATAAACTAAGGCAGCTCTCTTGCATCCTCAAGATTTTCTAATTTGATGTGGAAACCTTATATTTTTCACCTTTGACCAATTCTGTTGATTTTATTACTGGTTGTGTTTTTGTTATTTATTTTTTTGTAATTGTAGACACCTTTGGCTGCACATGGGCAGAATCAAGAGTCACAATAATTATTGATGAACTGTAGCTGGGTGATGCTAAAAGCTGAAGGTGATGCACACATATACACATAGGATTGCATAATTAATCAAATCGGCTCCACAACCACGTGCTCTCGAACCATCACTTAAAATGCTATCTGTTAAAAGGAATAAGAGTGGAGAGGATCAAAAAGTCATAATTCAGACTGGTCTTGAACCATCTTGCCAGACTTCAGTTTTTATCAATTTTTCTACATCTGAGCTTGGTAATCTTAGTCTGATGCCACCAGTCTTGAAGCCTTATAACCTTATATATCCCTAATAAGTTCAGTAATATGCTAGTTTTTTATTAAACTTCATGCAAGCGGATACTTACTGTAACTCAATATCTCTATTTGAATTAATAATTGCAATCCAATAGTACATTAGCTTGGTATTTAATGTTATGGAACATACCGAAAATATTGGAATTTGACCAAAATGTTTTGGGAAAGAGGCCTCTAAAGGTCATAAAAACCTCAATCATTCTAACTGCTGCTGCGCATGACCACTCCAAACTTCATCATATGCTAATCGAAACCCTATGACATCATAACATCTCATTTATGGCCGTCGTTTGGAATCTTCTCTTACCCGCATGTCTACATGACTCTAGTCTTAAATAGAATCATTTTGGTGGCACAGAGAAAAAAAAAAAAAAAAAAGTGTTTCAATTAGGTGACTACAACTGGTGCAATAATAATCACATTGGTCATTGAGTGGCCATGGCACCACTGACATTGGAATGTTACCACAAGGTAGCACCTTTTCACAAGTCCCAATATAACCCTGAACACAATGCTGAAAAATACACACACGGGAGATACATGACTCATGCATGCACATTCCAAAACTAGCTGCACAGGCTCAAGTAAAAACATTAATGCATTGCATTGTATTGGAGCTACATGCTGATACGTGTGTCCAAATGTATCTCCATCCATCAATCAATCACCTTGTTTGCTAATTTACCATTCAGTTTCCCATCATCAATCTTTAAAGAGTGTTTGTTTTTAAAAGCAGGCTTTCTTAAAATGAGCGATCGGCCAATTTTCTAGAGTCAAAAGATTAAAGCTAGTTTTTCAAGTGGGCACAACTACTTGTTTGTTGTAACAAATTAGTCAATTTTGCTTTTCTGCTTTAACACTCGTTATTTAAGTGTATGTTGCAATTATGATAATAGGTGATATTTAATTTTGCAAGTTTAGCTTCTGGGTACTGGTACAAATTAATTGTTTTGAGCTGAAAACGTTTGAGAACATAATTGTGCTTTGACTGACTCGGGTGACTGGTGAGAAATTGTCAATCAGTGTGGAGCTGCCTTTTGCTGTATTGTTTTTAGGCATGAGAACTGGCTGAAGTCCTCGATACCTGTCCTTACAACATTCCCCTGCTTTGACATAATCACCTGAAACCCACTAACAAGTATCTTCCAACCTACTTCGACACGCGCATACAAGGAAGCACAAAATGAAATAAGTGGTATTTAGTGGTTAGTTTCACTGGTACTGTAATCCTGTGAAGTGCGAAATGTGAAATTTCCTTTCACAAGTGGAGTCATGCTCAAGCAGCAAGTCTAGTACAGCATGCTGCTGCTGCTGGAATGCAAAAGAAAGCAGTCCAATATCAGACTTGTTTGTTTAAGATATTAAGGTACAACAATTGTCTTTTACTGTAATATTGTTTTAGGATCATATTGCAAAAATTTGGGCTGCAAGGAACATTTCGACATATCTCCAGTCAAAGCAGACATGCAGACAAATAAAACATGTTGGATTTGACATGAGTAATGAGCAGCTTCAAGCTGACCCATGACACCTGTTTCCTCAACAAAAGAGAAAACCCCAATTGCAGGTTGTGAATGGGTATGGTGGTAGTCTGTTGCAAGGTGGTAAGTATAAAAACAAAAGGAACATTACCTCTCCAAAAGCCCCTCGTCCGATCACTTTGAGGATTTCAAAGTCCTCTTTGTGCAGCCGCATCTGCTTCACTTTGGATGTAAAGGGTTTGGCTGTAAGGAAGAAGAAAAGGAGAAATGTTATGGTAAGTTCATTCAAATAGATATCAGGTGATTTCTTTCCATAGATTGATAATAAACGAGTTATTGATTAGAAATCAGATTCCATTTATAATAATCTAAAAAAGCACATGTAAAAGAAACCTTGATTCTAATCTTGTGCCAATTCATAATGATTTATATTAATGTGGCTTTTAAATGACATCATCACCTTTACATTTACCTGCAGAGAGCTAATTTGACTACACAATGAAGATTATCGAGTTTAACAGGACCAATATATCATACTTTCAAATGACATGGCACTACAGCCCAAAAGTTATCTAACGGTAGCAGAAAATCACAGGCAACCATAAATGGATGTATAAACGTATCAAATTAGGAAAATTACACTACTGGTAAATAATGTATGTTATTAGTCAAACACTACAAGGATATGTCCACACCCTCTACACTTGTGTGTCTGTGTGGGTGTGAGCCATGATTTTATAAAAACCACTAGTGTTCCGGAAAATGACATTTTCACACTGTGAAAGGGGGGGAAACGCCTTTGGTAAAACTAAACTAACACATAAGGTCAGTAAGTGTTCACTCTTTAGTGGAGTAATGAGGGGCTGACATCGTCGGCTGCTATGACTGCTGCACACGTCACTACATATACTTACTACATCCTGTGTAACTAGCCATGTTGTTCAATTACGTTATAAACAGTCGTGGGGGGGGATTAAGTCAGTTGCGTTCAGCTTTTCAGGGAATGGGAATGAACTAAAATGTTTAAGTGAGAACACCATTTTGCTACCAAAGAAACAAACTAAATACTACAAATGTGATTACAGTCATCGTTTTGTGGTTAGTGGTGATTTCCCTTCCTGCAGCCCCATCGCATCATGTTGAAATTCGACAGGGCCCGCTGCAAAGACTCAAATCCATCATGAACATATAAAATGCATATATGCTTCCCTTTAGATTCAGGTTTGGCTGTGTGTGAAAAACGTGGAAAAATCATGATGGAATAGAGGTATAAAACGAGATGAATTATGGAAAATAACATGGTTCTGTCAATTCAGATAGAAGCACACTTTCTTAGCTTTGCGGCTGAGGTTATACAGTGGTCCCTCGCTACTTCGCTGTTCCCCCTTGCACATTCATTACGTCGCGGATTTGTATTTGGGTCCAAAATTCATACATTACGGGATTTATT